>NC_057812.1:210049205-210049472 GCF_018294505.1 Triticum aestivum
CGACACCACATAAAGGGCTTTAAAAGAAATGCCACAGTCGGGCGTCTTAGCGACACCACATAAAGGGCTTTAAAAGGAATGCCACAGTCGGACGTCGGGGCGACATCACAGAAAGGGCTTTAAAAGAAATGCCACAGTCGGGCGTCTTAGCGACACCACATAAAGGGCTTTAAAAGAAATGCCACAGTCGGGCGTCTTAGCGACACCACATAAAGGGCTTTTATTCACAAGGAAATAATGCTCATAATAAATATTCAATTCATGAGA
>NC_057812.1:210049560-210074488 GCF_018294505.1 Triticum aestivum
TGCCACAGTCGGACGTCGGGGCGACATCACAGAAAGTGCTTTAAAAGAAATGCCACAGTCGGGCGTCTTAGCGACACCACATAAAGGGCTTTAAAAGAAATGCCACAGTCGGGCGTCTTAGCGACACCACATAAAGGGCTTTAAAAGGAATGCCACAGTTGGACGTCGGGGCGACATCACAGAAAGGGCTTTAAAAGAAATGCCACAGTCGGGTGTCTTAGCGACACCACATAAAGGGCTTTTATTCACAAGGAAATAATGCTCATAATAAATATTCAATTCATGAGAATAAACGGGTTAGTCCATCCACAGGAATAATCATTTAACCGGACTTAGCACTCATGCGATTCACCGGAGTCTCTGTCATCAAAACTGACATTTGGTCAGGATAAGTTAATATCGAACTTGGACATGGAATAGATGATTCGAAGGAATATATGACTCTGCAGAGTTTGTACAAAAATTTTCCCACAGCCAACGGATTTCCGTAGTCACGAAGGACTAGTTCCGTTTATGGTATTTCGGAAGAAAACACAGCTAACCAGTACACACCCATCCTACCTCTCAATGCTAGGAATCACCCTAGACATCGTCCAAGAAAAACTTTTGAGACGGGGAGATCACAATCTCGAATAGCATGGGATCAAATTTATATACGCGCGCTCTAAGGGGTGCCCCCCTCTCGGTCCCAACCGGAAACACCCATGCCCCCTAACCGGATGACTGGCTTTAATCCAGGGCCATGGAACCATCATCACGGCCTCTCCTTTTTGGTGTGTACCAGGAAAGCGGTTTACAACTTACTAAGCCATATTCCTTGCGGAAAACATGTGGTAGTACAAGGAAGGAAGAATGGAAGGAACTAGAATGATACGAGTTGACATTGAAGTCACA
Organism: Triticum aestivum; assembly: GCF_018294505.1. Lineage (NCBI taxonomy): Eukaryota > Viridiplantae > Streptophyta > Magnoliopsida > Poales > Poaceae > Triticum > Triticum aestivum. Next base: position 210,050,455 of record NC_057812.1, read on the forward strand.
TAGTCTGGCATAAGCCTGGCATGCTACAACACTGCCATCTACCCATCCTCATGCCAACACATGGCCATGCATACTCACATCCATCCACTCATGGATTTTCAAAACTCACTTGCCTCATCGTCTTAGGTAACATGACATTCGTCGGTATGTTCATCAACATGCCATAAACCACTTAATGCAAACACGCCAAAACAATCATCATATCAAAAGTTCAAACATGCTTGCCTGGTCCGGAGTAGTCGGAGCCTAGCTCGGTGAAGTTCGCGGCTCCGTCACCTCCTTCGGTATCTACAGTATAAAGAAAATATATGCGCTATCGTAAATACCAAGAGGTGCACAAAAAGTATTCCAAATATTCTTCAAATAAATCTGATAAAAACTAGACAAAATTTTAAAGAGGACAGAAAAAGAATCAATCAAAAATACTTTTCTGTTAAAAAGTTATAAAGGTTTTTGTCCAGGGACTCATTTGTAATGAAACAGAAGGTTTCCAGGGGCTAGCTTATAAAAACAGAAAACGTTCCAGTCTTGAATACGCCAGCCCAGAGGGGAAAGCGTATTTTGCCCGAAGGCGTTTTCAGAAAACGATTCGTTTAAAAGGATCTGAGAGGCTGACGGGCGGGTCCCACTCGTCAGGTTTAAACTTTCAAACGGGGGACGAAGCTCGTCGGCGCCCGAGAGCCGCGGTGGTCGCCGGCGGCGATCCACGGCGAGGCAAGAAGATCGGAGGGTACCTCCGTGTTCAGGGCGCCCTTCCGCGTCGGTTGGTGGTGGTGGTGGCGGTCGGCGAGCACCACGTCGACGGCGACCCTTGCTCCGGCGGACGGCGGTTCGGGTGGTCGAGGGCCTCGTCGGATGGAACTGCGAAGGCCAAATTGAGGAGGGGGTTAGACTTCTGGTAGCTAGAGGGGGTAACTGACGGGGTTTGGGCGCCGGAGACGGCCTCACCGGAGCGAATCGAGGTGGAGGCCGAGGCGGAACGGGGCGGCCAGAGTCGGGGGAGGAGACCTCCTCGAGGTCCTCCTGGTGGCTTGGCAGGGTCTTGGAGAGGTGCAGTGAGGGTGTGGGGGTCGTGAGCGAGCTCGGGGTCCTTTTTATAGGCGATCCGAGGCGGTGGCCATGAACGGGGATCTCCGGTGAAGGTTACGGCGGCGCAGTGCTTGGTCGGGGGAGATTAGGGAGTTGGGCGTCATCGTGGAGGTTTACTGGTTCCATTCAGACGCTAACCTCAGCGGGATTCAGTTATTTAGGGGGAGCTTGATGGAACGGGGCGGCGCGGGCCCGTCGGCGGCAGAGAGCGTGCCCAGTGCCTGCCGGGCCACGGCGACGGTGCAATGGGGTGTGCTGGCGTGCATGAGGCCACGCGGAGCTACCAGGAGGATTGGGCGGCGCCGAACGGCATTGAGCCGCCGTTCTGCTCTCTGTCGGCCGCTACGGTGGTTCGGCCGCCGCAAGACACGCCGGCGCAGGCGGGCCAGGGCGCCGTCGACGCCGGGAAGGCGCCAAGCGCACGTGTGGTGCTCCAGACAGGAGGAAGAGGCGGCGAGGAACGTGCCAAGGGCACTGTCTACGCGTGATAGAAACTGACAAACGAAAGCGACACTGAATCTGAATATTCCTGAAAATGAACAGCAACAGCGCAAGCAAGGTGTTCGACAGAATGAATTTGGTCTCTGGGGATTTTTCCTTGAGCTGATTTTTGGTGGAGTGGCTACTCATTGCTCTAGTAGGCTGCCTGAATTTTGGTGGAATTTTTGAAGAAGTGTAGATATGAATTTCACCAAATTTGGCAAATCTGGTCCAAACTTGCAGAGACTGAAATTTGAAAAATTTGAAAAGAGGAGGAGTGGATCAAGATGGTTCTGGGTTGTGGGTACAAAGGACCATCCAGGAGAGTATGTTTGAGGTCAAAGCTCAAATGCAAAAGGGTACTTGCTTTGAAAATCTCTCAGGCTCCAAATAATTTGCAGAAATGATTTGAGGGGAAAGAAAATTAGAATAAAATCCAAAACTTGCTTGGATTAGTTGGGACAGAGAACTTAGGTTGATTACAAGGAGGAGGGGAGGTTTTGGAGGGGTTTTACCACATGGGCAAAATACAAAGTCATGGGTGGTTTCCAAGATATGAAAATCCCAAATTTTCATAGAGTTTCTTTTTAAAAGAAAAAAAAATATTAAAACTCCCAAAATAATTTGAGAGGGAACCAACAGAGAAGAAGTTTCAAAAGATCAAACACCATAGTTTGAAGAAAAATAAAATCCTTGCCAAAGAAAAGGAAGTTTTTAAGAGGAAGGTTTTCTGGAAAATTTTAAATGGCCTCTTTTCAAAAACCACAAAGTTTTTGCTGAAAACCAAATAAAAATTTTGGAGTGTCACATTGGGAAGGTCCTTTTATCATCAGCAAAGTACTGGGCAACAACTCCTACTACCTGATTGACGCTCAGAAGCCCCGAGCACGCAAGAGGGACGACTCCGGCAAGGAGACAGAGCGGCCATGGAATGCAAATCTCCTCCGAAGATTTTACAGTTGATGCAGTATGTACCACGCTACCTTTTGTATTAAAGTACCAAGACTTCGGGCCCCCCGAGATGAGCTCGGGGACTGCCCTCTTTTGTCTGTATGATAAAAATTATGCCTACAAGTATGTTACTCTTTGTTATGCCGCTTGGCACTGGGCTCGACAAGTCGGCCCGGGGACTTGCCGCCTTGCACTGTGAAATGCTTCCTGCAGCCGGACAAGTAGTGTGTAACACCTAAACCGTCTCCTCTCCTGCCAGAAGCCGCAGCTCGCAGAAGCGATTGTACGGTGGGCAGAAGTAAGGTAGAAAGGGCGTTCGCATGAAAAATGGCTAAGGACTCAAAGCATAAAACATAGCTCAAGACGGTTTCCAGCCTTTTTTCACAAACCGACTCTCGAATAGTCGGATTGCCGCCTTCTATTCAACTTGCTCAAAAACTCTTAAAAACGGCTAAGTACTTGCCTTCCCAAGTAGCCAAGCATTTTATCCAGCGGCAGTCTGCAGAGAAGCTATCCGATTAGCAAGGCAGGCAACTAAGAGAAAGCGGCAAAGGAAAAAAGCCAAAAGAGCAATGAGCAAGAAAAGATAGAACTCAGATAAATATATTTACATAACATAGGCCCTTCGCAGAATCTTCGAGCAGAAGTTCAAAATACACCCCGCGGGTGGAATTGTGCGAATTAACAAGTTCTTCAAAGACTACTAAAGCAGATAAAATACAGATAAAGCGGCAGCTTAGGAAGCAGCAGACGGATTCGGAGGGTCGGAGGAGGCGGCAACGTCAGGCGTCGGGGCGGCCGGCTAGGTAGTCTCGGCTTGATCGCCTCCGGTGGCAGTCGACTCAGTCGCACGCGGCTCGTTGCTGGAGGCGCGGTCGAGCTGAGGCTGGCCGTCTGCTCCGTCTTCTGGTGCCTCCCCCTCACCTCCGTCCTCCGCCTCGCCTTCCTCCTCGACGCTGGAGCCAATCACCTCCGCCGAGTCCTCGCCGTAGTCTGGGTTCATCCCAAACCACTCTGGCGGTACCTCCTCGCCGTCTTCAGACCGCTCGGGGACGAAGATGCCGGTGTCGGTGTACTCGGCGATCGCCACAGCATGCTTGATGAGGGCGTCTTCCGCAGCTGCCAGCTCCGGCTGGGTCTTCGACCGAAGCGTGGCCAGCCGGTCTAGATCCAGCCCCGGATACCACGCCTTGACGAACTCCAAGGCCCGGCGCGCTCCAACTCGGGCCGAAGAACCCTTCTAGGCCTCAAGACGACCAGCCGCGACCTCTAGCCAGTCGGTCGTCAGGCTGGGGGTGCGCGGAGACTGCATATCCGGCCACAGGGTGGCAATCACCTGGGCACCGACACTCTGAAGCCGGCGCAGCATCTGGTGAGTCGGCCGAAGGCGAGCCTCGATGCTCAGGATGCATTCGTCAAGGGTTCGGGGGGCGTCAGCTGCGATCTCTGCGCCCTCCGCCCTCCGACCTTCACGGTCAGCCTCGATGGCTTGAATGGCGGCATGCGAGTGCCCAGGAAAGAAGTCTGCCAAGACGGAAGAAACGAAGAAGCAAGTCAAAAACTAGGAGTCGGCACGACTTACAATCGGCAGCTCGAAGAAAGAAAGTAAAGAAACTCACCATCAACGATGTCTTCAATCTCATGGAAGCCGGAGGCCAGCATCACCTCCTTGTCAGACCAGGAGGAGCGCTCGCTCGCGAACTCAGCCAGGAGGGCGGTTTCCGTCTCTTCCGCCTCCCTCTGCATCTTCGCAAGCAGCTCCTTCTGCTCTGCTAATTGTGTGGCCAGCAGATCGCGCTCTGTGGCGAGCTTGCTGCACTCCTCCCCTTTGGCGCGCAATGCGGAGTTGGCTTCACTCAGCTACTGTTGAAGAGCAGCGTTGGCTCCTGAAAAGAAGGAAGAAAGAAGGTGTTAAGTCATCAATAAATAAGATCGCCGGGGAGATCCCTCAGCAGTCGGCCCGAATCTCGGGGACTACAGCCCGCGGGTGCGCCAGCGCGCCCCCGCAAAGAAGAAAAAGGACTTACTCCGGCTCTCCGACAAATCGGCGGTCCGCTTGCCCAGCTCTTCAACGTTACGGTTTAAGGTAGTGACGCGGAGGTTGTGGTAATCCTGCGTCAAGCGTTTCAGACAAAAAAAATAATACCCAGAGTTCATCAATTGGAGTTCCGGGCCGCCTGCTCAGCAGCCAGCCCGAAACTCGGGGACTACACCCAGTGGGTGCGCTGGCGCGCCCCCACAGAGAGGAACAAGGAAACAAGGACCAAAGGAAAAAACATACCCGGACGGCTGCCCGCGACGCTAGGTACGCCTTGGTGCAATTCTGGAGAGCGTCGCCCTCAGCACGAAGCTTCGCCTGGACGTCCAGAAGCACCTGGTTCAGCGGCCCCATGCTGCCTCCTCGCACCCACCCAATGGGCGCGGCGCTCGTCGCTTCGGTGTCTGGGATCGCAGAGCTGGCGGTGCCGGCCTCCAGGTGGCGGGGTGCCGAAGTCGCCTTCTCCAGACGGCGGCACGTCGGCGAGCCGACTTGGAGGAGTAACCTCGCCACGGCCTCGTCTTCGGTCGGCGGCACCGGAGGGTCCGCTGGCTGCTTGCCTTGCGCACTCTCAGACGGCGGCGGAGACGGCGGCGGAACGATCACGTCCGGCGTAGAGGGGTCGTCGCCTTCCCTCTCCATGACAGGGTTCTCGCCGCCGGCTTCCCCAGTCTGCCCCGTGAACTCCGGAGGCGGCGGCGCAGAGTTCAACGGGGTGACGAACACCGCCGATTGGCGGCGTGCGGCCTCCTCAGCCTGGCGCTTCGTCGCGGCGGCAGCTTCGGCCTCCGCCAGTTTTTTCTTGGCGGAGGCCTCCGCCCTATCGGCCTCCGCCTTCTCCAGGCGAACGGCCTCTTCTTCGTTGCGCTTCTCCTGCGCATTCCGCTCTGTCGCCTCCCGGAGGTCAGCAGCAGGGTCAATCCGCCAAGTGGTGGCGGACATCTCCCTGACCCCATGACGGAGGCGGCGGTGACCCTCTCAAGAGTGAGGGGAGCCCTGAAGCAAGGGGAGCAAGCAAAGACTCAGACAAAGCCATAAAGAAAGAATAAAGCATTGAGACAGAATACTCACGCGGAGACCAATGGCGGCTTCTTCACTTCCTTACGGAAGCGGATGGCCTTCGCAGCCGCCTCGTCCCGCCGGGTCGCCGCAGCCGAACCCTTGGGTTTCTTCGGCCGACTGCCGAACAAGGTCAGCACGGCCCTGCGCTTCTTCCCGCCGCCTGGAGCACCCGGCGCGGCAGAAGAGCCCGCGCCAGGCTGGCTGGCTCCTGGCCGATGGCGGGGGGCGACTTCTCCCTCGGCGTCGTCGTGAGGCCAGTCGGCGAAAGTGGCCGAAGGCCTGAAGTCGCCTGCTGCTCCTCCTCCTCCCTCGGCGTCGTCCTCCAGAGCCGCCGCCCCCAGATCGGGGTCGTCGATGTCGCTCTTCGCCCGGTCAGCGAGGAACTCGCGGGCCGGCCCCGAGGTGCCAGCTGGCGGGTGGAGGAGGGGATTCTGACCAAAGCCGACTGGTCAAAACAAACTCAGCGAGAAAGAAGACAATCCAAAGAAAGAAAGGAAAGGCAACTCACCACGGGCGGGGGGTTGGCGCGGGAGTACGGCTCCTTGCCGAACCGCCAATCCTCCAGGAGCTTGCTGTCCGAGAGGTAGTTCACCATGAAGGCCACCTCCTCGTGTGGCATGTCCTTGGTGCACATCCGACTCGGGTCGTGGTGCCCGCTCATTTGGCATATCATATGGGGGCGGCCTTGGAGCGGGAGAACTCGGCGCGCCACGAAGGCGGCCAGCAGGTCTGGACCAGTCAAGCCCTCCGACTGTGTCAGCACTCGGAGTCACGCGATGGCGCCGGCTCCCGCAGGCGTCAGCGACTTGGCCCGGTACGACCAGTTGGGCAGTCTCCCAGCCGGCAGGACAGCTTCGAAAGCCGGCAGGTTGACCTAGTCGCCCCTCATGGAGACGCTCTTGACGTAGAAGTACGATCTCTGCCACATCTTCACCGACTTTATCAGCGAGATGGAGAGGAAGGGGTTGTCGGCCCCCGACCTTCGCATGGCGATGAAAGCGCCGCATTGAACCGGCACGCCTGCAGCCTGGGTGCCGAGCTTGGAGAAGAAGAACTCCCCCCAGAGCTCGAGGGTGGGGAGGACTCCAAGAAAGCCTTCGCACAAGGCCACGAAGGCGGACAGCGGCACCACTATGTTGGGGGTGAGGTGGTGCGGCTGGAGGCCGTAGAACTCCAGGAAGGATCGGAAGAAACTGCTCGCCGGCAGCCCCAACCCGCGCAAGCAGTGCGAGCGGAAGATGACCCACTCGCCCTCCTGCGGCGCGGGGGAAATCTCCCCCTTCGGCGCAAGGCGCACCCGCATGTGATCCTCGCCGGGGAGCCGACGAGTCCTGCGGAGGAACTCGATGTGGTCGTCGTGAACTTCGGAACCGTCCCAAGTGCCGGAGCACACCGGGGGAGGCGCGGCGGCAGAGGAAGAACTCATCGCGAGCTGATCGCCGCGGCGTTCGCCGGAGCTTGGGCACGCGGCGGAGCAAAGAAGAAGAAGAAGGAGGAGAGCGAGCAGCAGTGAGAAGGAAGAGAGCGAGGAGTGGTGGGAAGGAGGGGTGCGCGTGCCCCCCTCTTTCCCCTACTTATAGCCTCGTGGGCTGCGAAGCCGAGGGGGCGGTCGTGGGATTTACTGCGCCCATGGCCCCACGACCCCCACATTCCACGACAAAGTTACTGTGCGCAGTAACTCCACGGGAATCCCAACCGTCCGCCGGGGCCGCAGCGGATCCGCTCGGGCGCCGAGGCGCGGTAGTGGCGGGCCCCGCCTATGGGCCTGTCTCGTCGCGCGCGTAGGCTGGCAGGATGGCCCAGCCACATGTCATCGCATGACAGGCCTAGAATGGGCGGCGGCCTGGAGGCTTAGCTAGCACGCTACTTGGATCCCGCCACGATGTTCGAAATATTGAGCGAGTCGGAATTGAGCGAGTCCGAATTGAGCGAGTCCGACTCCTTCTAGTCGGCCCGGCAGAAGTCAATCACAGACCATGTGTTGAGCACCCGGAAAGAGAAACTGATGAGGCTTCTCGGCCGATCGTCCATGGCACCTCACCAGCTTCGGGGACTACTGTCGGAGTAATGGGCCACGGGTAGGCCAACCCGAGACGCAGAACCTTTCAAGACATCGGGGCAGGCTACGCCCCTCAAGACCCCAGGACGAAGAGCCGCCTTCAAGAAGTCAACGGCAAGATGGCCGACTGACCACTCACGGCCGAGTCCCAGGGACGACTTCAGGGAAAGCCGACTCCTGACTGGCGACTTCCAGAGAAGCCGGCTTTGGGGAGTCGACCTGCGACTCCAACACACCCCACGACCTCATCAAGTGGGACGGGGCAGGGGAGTGGCAACAATGAAGCCCGCTCCCGCCCCTTACCAAGGGCAGGCATGGCCACAGCACGCCGTACCCCAGAAGATCTCTGTGCAGTGTGGCACTGTTGCCATGCCGGCCCTGACATCAGCACCGCAGGACCGAATCCTGCACCCACGACGGCTTGTCTGTACGGCCCAGAGGCAGTGGGTCCCACCAGTCAGTGAGACCCCAGGAGACGGCAAGAGGACCACTAGTCGGGCCCGTCGGGAGTCGGCCCCGGGGAGTCGGCCAAGACCTTCCCCGGGGCCCACGCACCATTAATCAAGATGTGATGGAGAGTCGCACTAGTGATCGCCCGCCAGGCGGGAGGGGGGGGGGGCTGTTGCCACGACCTCATGATCAAGCCCGCGTCATCAGAAGCATGACTACAGTAATCAGCAGCCGGCAAGACCCGCCCGCGGCGGACGCGGCCTGTCGGCTCCGTACCAGGCCAGTCGACGGGCCCCAGCGGTCGGCAGGGAAGATGGAGGCCAGAGGCGCTGATGGCTGGGCCCTGCGTCCAGCCGGATTACCATTGTACCCCTGGGAGGTTGGCCTATATAAACCCCCCAGGGCACCCATGCAAAGGGTTGGAACCCATTAGCTCTAGACCAGATCATATAGGAGGGAGAGAGCTAGCCTCGCCCTCTCCTACCTCCAGGAAACAGCTCAAGGAGCAACCGCGTAGATACTTTGCCATAGTGATCATGCGGAGACCCCGCAGAGCAGCAGTAGGGGTATTATCTCCCCGGAGAGCCCTGAAGCTGGGTAAGATTCACCGGCGTGCATGTCTTCGCCTCATCCCGTTTCCAGGCACCAGCGACATTCTACTCGCCCCCACCATGATAAGCCATCCTTTGGCATATGTCGCACCTAACCCCCGACAGTATCAATCCAGTAGGAGATCACGCTCGAGCTCCACACACCTACACAAACAAATAAGAACCTCGCAACCAACGGTCAATCCCTTCATGGTCACTTACGAGAGTGAGATCTGATAGATATGATAAGATAATATTTTTGGTATTTTTATGATAAAGAGAAATAAAGATGCAAAGTAAAATAAACGGCAATAGAAATAACTAAGTGTTGGCAGATTAATATGATGGAAGATAGACCCGGGGGCCATAGGTTTCACTAGTGGCTTCTCTCAAGAGCATAAGTATTACGGTGGGTAAACGAATTACTGTCGAGCAATTGATAGAAAAGCGAATAATTATGAGAATATCTAGGTATGATCATGTATATAGGCATCACGTCCGCGACAAGTAGACCGAAACGATTCTGCGTCTACTACTATTACTCCACACATCGACCGCTATCCAGCATGCATCTAGAGTATTAAGTTCATAAGAATAGAGTGATGCTTTAAGTAAGATGACATGATGTAGAGGGATAAACTCATGCAATATGATGTAAACTCCATCTTTTTATCCTCGATGGGAACAATACAATACGTGTCGTTTCCCTTTCTAACACTGGGATCGAGCACCACAAGATTGAACCCAAAGCTAAGCACTTCTCCCATTGCAAGAAAGATCAATCTAGTAGGCCAAACCAAACTGATAATTCGAAGAGACTTGCAAAGATAAACCAATCATACATAAAAGAATTCAGAGGAGATTCAAATATTGTTCATAGATAAACTTGATCATAAACCCACAATTCATCAGATCTCGACAAACACACCGCAAAAGAAGATTACATCAAATAGATCTCCAAGAAGATCGAGGAGAACTTTGTATTGAGATCCAAAGAGAGAGAAGAAGCCAACTAGCTAATAACTATGGACCCGTAGGTCTGAAGTAAACTACTCACACATCACCGGGGAGGGCATGGAGTTGATGTAGAGGCCCTCCATGATCAATGCCCCCTCCGGCGGAGCTCCGGAAAAGGCCCCAAGATGGATCTCTCGGGTACAGAAGGTTGCGGCAGTGGAATTAGGTTTTCGTGGTGCTCCTGGATGTTTGGGGGGTAAGTGGATATATATAGGAGGAAGATGTACGTCGGTGGAGCAACGAGGGGCCCACGAGGGTGGAGGGCGCGCCCAGGGGGTAGGTGCTCCCCCCCGACTCGTGGCTTCCTCGATTGTTTCTTGACGCCCACTCCAAGTCTCATGGATCACGTTCATTGAGAAAATCACGTTCCCGAAGGTTTCATTCCGTTTGGACTCCGTTTGATATTCCTTTTCAGCGAAACTCTTAAATAGGCAAAAAAAACAGCAATTTGGGTTGGGCCTCCGGTTAGTAGGTTAGTCCCAAAAATGATATAAAAGTGTAAAATAAAGCCCATTAACATCCAAAATAGATAATATAATAGCATGGAGCAATCAAAAATTATAGACACGTTGGAGACGTATCAAGCATCCCCAAGCTTAATTCATGCTCATCCTCGAGTAGGTAAATGATAAAAGAAGAATTTTTGATGTGGAATGCTTTATAACATGTTTCTAAATGTAATTTTTTCTTTATTGTGGCATTAATGTTCAGATCCGAAAGATTCAAGATAAAAGTTTAATATTGACATAAAAATAATAATACTTCAAGCATACTAACTAAGCAATTATGTCTTCTCAAAATAACATGGCCAAAGAAAGTTATCCCTACAAAATCATATAGTCTGGCTATGCTCTATCTTCACCACACAAAATATTTAAATCATGCACAACCCCAATGGCAAGCCAAGCAATTGTTTCATACTTTTGATGTTCTCAAACTTTTTCAATCTTCACGCAATACATGAGCGTGAGCCATGGATATAGCACTATATGTGGAATAGAATGGTGGTTGTGGGGAAGACAAAAAAGGAGAAGATAGTCTCACATCAACTAGGCGTATCAAAGGGCTATGGAGATGCCCATCAATAGATATCAATGTGAGTGAGTAGGGATTGCCATGCAACGGATGCACTAGAGCTATAAGTGTATGAAAGCTCAACAAAAGAAACTAAGTGGGTGTGCATCCAACTCGCTTGCTCATGAAGACCTAGGGCATTTTGAGGAAGCCCATCATTGGAATATGCAAGCCAAGTTCTATAATGAAAAATTCCCACAAGTATATGAAAGTGATATCATAAGATATTCTCTATCATGAAGATCATGGTGCTACTTTTGAAGCACAAGTGTGGAAAAAGGATAGTAGAATTGTCCCTTCTCTCTTTTTCTCTCATTTTTTTATTCGGGCCTTCTCTTTTTTATGGCCTCTTTTTTTTCTTTCTTTTTTCGTCTGGAGTCTCATCCCGACTTGTGGGGGAATCATAGTCTCCATCATCCTTTCCTCACTTGGGACAATGCTCTAATAATGATGATCATCACACTTTATTTACTTACAACTCAAGAATTACAACTCAATACTTAGAACAAAATATGACTCTATGTGAATGCCTCCGGCGGTGTACCGGGATGTGCAATGATGCATGAGTGACATGTATGAAGAGTTATGAATGGTGGCTTTGCCACAAATACGATGTCAACTACATGATCATGCAAAGCAATATGACAATGATGAAGCGTGTCATAATAACGGAACGGTGGAAATTTGCATGGCAATATATCTCGGAATGGCTATGGAAATGCCATAATAGGTAGGTATGGTGGCTGTTTTGAGGAAGGTATATGGTGGGTCTAAGGTACCGGCGAAAGTTGCGCGATACAAGAGAGGATAGCAATGGTGGAAGGGTGAGAGTGTGTATAATTCATGGACTGAACATTAGTCATAAAGAACTCACATACTTATTGCAAAAATCTATTAGTTATCGAAACAAATTATTATGCGCATGCTCTTAGGGGGATAGATTGGTAGGAAAAGACCATCGCTCGTCCCCGACCGCAACTCATAAGGAAGACAATCAATAAATAAATCATGCTCCGACTTCATCACATAACGGTTCACCATACGTGCATGCTACAGGAATCACAAACTTCAACACAAGTAATTCTCAAATTCACAACTACTCAACTAGCATGACTCTAATATCACCATCTCCATATCTCAAAACAATTATCAAGTATCAAACTTCTCATAGTATTCAATGCACTTGTATGAAAGTTTTTATATTAAAGCAAATTTCCATGTTGTTCTAAAGGACTCTCAAAATAATATAAGTGAAGCATGAGAGATCAATTATTTCTATAAAATAAAACCACCGACGTGCTCTAAAAGATATAAGTGAAGAACTAGAGCAGAAACTATATAGCTCAAAAGATATAAGTGAAGCACATAGAGTATTCTCATAAATTTGAAATCATGTGAGTCTCTCTCAAAAGGTGTGTACAGCAAGGATGATTGTGGTAAACTAAAAAGAAAAGAGTCAAATCATACAAGACGCTCCAAGCAAAACACATATCATGTGGTGAATAAAAATATAGCTCCAAGTAAAGTTACCGATAGACGAAGACGAAAGAGGGGATGCCTTCCGGGGCATCCCCAAGCTTAGGCTTTTTGGTGTCCTTGAATTTTACCTTGGGGTGCCATGGTCATCCCCAAGATTAGGCTCTTGCCACTCCTTATTCCATAATCCATCAAATCTTTACCCAAAACTTGAAAACTTCACAACACAAAACTCAAAATAGAAAATCTCGTGAGCTCCGTCAGCGAAAGAAAACAAAACACCACTTCAAGGTACTGTAATGAACTCATTCTTGATTTATATTGGTGTTAAACCTACTTTATTACAACTTCTCTATGGTTTATAAACTCTTTTACTAGCCATAGATTCATCAAAATAAGCAAACAAGACAAGAAAAACAGAATCTGTCAAAAACGGAACAGTCTGTATTAATCTGTAGCTAACGCAACTTCTAGAACCGCAAAAATTCTAAAATAAATTGATGGACGTGAGGAATTTATCTATTAATCATCTGCAAAAATAATTAACTAAATATCACTCTCCAAATAAAAATGGCAGCAATTCTCGTGAGAGCTAAAGTTTCTGTTTGTTACAGTAAGATAAAAAAGACTTTCCCCAAGTCTTCCCAACGGTTCTACTTGGCACAAACACTAATTAAACACAAAAACACAACCAAAACAGAGGCTAGATAAATTATTTATTACTAAACAGGATCAAAAAAATCAAGGAATAAAAATAAAATTGGGTTGCCTCCCAACAAGCGCTATCGTTTAACGCCCCTAGCTAGGCATAAAAGGAAGGATAGATCTAGGTATTGCCATCTTTGGTAGGCAATCCATAAGTGGCTCTCATAATAGATTCATATGGTAATTTAATTTTATTTCTAGGAAAGTGTTCCATGCCCTTCCTTAATGAAAATTGGAATTTAATATTCCCTTCCTTCATATCACTAATTGCACCAATCGTTCTAAGGAAAGGTCTACAAGAATAATAGGACATGAAGGATTGCAATCTATGTCAAGAACAATGAAATCTACGGGCACATAGTTCCTATTTGCAACAATAAGAACATCATTAACTCTTCCCGTAGGTTTCTTAATAGTGGAATCTGCAAGGTGCAAGTTTAAAGAACAATCATCAAAATCACGGAAACCTAGCAAATCACACAAAGTTTTTGGAATCGTGGAGACACTAGCACCCAAATCACACAAATCATAACACTCATGATCTTTAATTTTAATTTGTATTGTAGTTTCCCACTCATCATAGAGTTTTCCAGGGATAGAAACTTCCAACTTAAGTCTTTCTTCATAAGATTGCATCAAAGCATCAACGATATGTTTAGTAAAAGCTTTATTTTGACTATAAGCATCAAGAGAATTTAGCACGGATTGCAACAAGGAAATACAATCTATCAAAGAGAAATTATCATAATTAAATTCCTTAAAATCCAAAATAGTGGGTTCATTGCTATTTAAAGTTTTGACTTCTTCAATCCCACTTTTACCAATTTTTACATCAAGATCTAAAAACTCAGAATTTTTGGAACGCCTTCTAGGTAAAGGTGGCTCATCTTCAGTCCCATTATCATCAAGACTCATATTGCAAAACAAAGATTTAATAGGAGACACATCAATAACTTTTATATCTTCAACTTTATTTTCATAAAAAAATCCGGCTTAGCGGCCATCTTATTGACTAAGGTGGCCTACTTATCCGAAACTTCAGCAATTAATTTTTCGAGATGAGCAATCTGAGATTTCAAACCATAAAATTCTTTAGACATATCATCGAGCTCTTTATTCATATAACCCATAAAGCTTTTTTGTTCCTTAAGCTCGTTCCTAAAGAAATTATTATGCTCAAATTTTAAAGTCATAAAACTCCTGACGTTGCTTTCGATCTCTTCTAACCTTTTAAGGTGAAGATCACAAAATCTAGGTAGAGTCATCGTGACAAGCAACCAATTCAACACACGATCAAACAAGAAGCAAGTGAAAAAGAGGCGAACGGAAAGAGAGAGGGCGAATAAAATGGCAAGGGTGAAGTGGGGGATAGGAAAACGAGAGGCAAACGGAAAATAATGTAATCCGAGGGATAAGAGTTTGTGATGGGTACTTGGTATGTCTTGACTTGTGCGTAGACTCCTCGGCAACGGCGCCAGAAATGGCTCATTGTCAGGAGTCAAATCTTGACTTGACTTGGTGCGAATCTCCCCGGCAACGACACCAGAAATCCTTCTTGCTACCTCTTGAGCACTGTGTTGGTTTTCCCTTGAAGAGGAAAGGGTGATGCAGTAAAGTAGCGTAAGTATTTCCCTCAGTTTTTGAGAACCAAGGTATCAATCCAGTAGGAGATCACGCTCGAGTCCCACACACCTGCACAAACAAATAAGAACCTCGCAACCAACATGATAAAGGGGTTGTCAATCCCTTCACGGTCACTTACGAGAGTGAGATCTGATAGATATGATAAGATAATATTTTTGGTATTTTTATGATAAAGAGAAATAAAGATGCAAAGTAAAATAAACGACAATAGAAATAACTAAGTGTTGGAAGATTAATATGATGGAAGATAGACCCGGGGGGCATAGGTTTCACTAGTGGCTTCTCTCAAGAGCATAAGTATTACGGTGGGTAAATGAATTACTGTCGAGCAATTGATAGAAAAGCGAATAATTATGAGAATATCTAGGTATGATCATGTATATAGGCATCATGTCCGCGACAAGTAGACCGAAACGATTCTGCATCTACTACTATTACTCCACACATCGACCGCTATCCAGCATGCATCTAGAGTATTAAGTTCATAAGAACAGAGTAATGCTTTAAGTAAGATGACATGATGTAGAGGGATAAACTCATGCAATATGATGTAAACCCCATCTTTTTATCCTCGATGGGAACAATACAATACGTGTCATTTCCCTTTCTGTCACTGGGATCGAGCACCGCAAGATTGAACCCAAAGCTAAGCACTTCTCCCATTGCAAGAAAGATCAATCTAGTAGGCCAAACCAAACTGATAATTCGAAGAGACTTGCAAAGATAAACCAATAATACATAAAAGAATTCAAAGGAGATTCAAATATTGTTCATGGATAAACTTGATCATAAACCCACAATTCATCGGATCTCGACAAACACACCGCAAAAGAAGATTACACCGAATAGATCTCCAAGAAGATCGAGGAGAACTTTGTATTGAGACCCAAAGAGAGAGAAGAAGCCATCTAGCTAATAAGTATGGACCCGTAGGTCTGAAGTAAACTACTCACACATCACCGGAGAGGCCATGGAGTTGATGTAGAGGCCCTCCGTGATCAATGCCCCCTCTGGCGGAGCTCCGTAAAAGGCCCCAAGATGGGATCTCTTGGGTACAGAAGGTTGCGTTGGTGGAATTAGGTTTTCGTGGTGCTCCTGGATGTTTTGGGGTACGTGGATATATATAGGAGGAAGAAGTACGTCGGTGGAGCAACGAGGGGCCCACGAGGGTGGAGGGTGCACCCAGAGGGGGTAGGCGTGCCCCTGCCTCGTGGCTTCCTCGATTGTTTCTTGACGCCCACTCCAAGAGAGAGAAGAAGCCATCTAGCGAATAATTATGAGAATATCTTGGTATGATCATGTATATAGGCATCATGTCCGTGACAAGTAGACCGAAACGATTCTGCATCTACTACTATTACTCCACACATCGACCGCTATCCAGCATGCATCTAGAGTATTAAGTTCATAAGAATAGAGTAATGCTTTAAGTAAGATGACATGATGTAGAGGGATAAACTCATGCAATATGATGTAAACCCCATCTTTTTATCCTCGATGGCAACAATACAATATGTGTCGTTTCCCTTTCTGTCACTGGGATCGAGCACCGCAAGATTGAACCCAAAGCTAAGCACTTCTCCCATTGCAAGAAAGATCAATCTAGTAGGCCAAACCAAACTGATAATTTGAAGAGACTTGCAAAGATAAACCAGTCATACATAAAAGAATTCAGAGGACATTCAAATATTGTTCATAGATAAACTTGATCATAAACCCACAATTCATCGGATCTCGACAAACACACCGCAAAAGAAGATTACATCGAATAGATCTCCAAGAAGATCGAGGAGAACTTTGTATTGAGATCCAAAGATAGAGAAGAAGCCATCTAGCTAATAACTATGGACTCGTAGGTCTGAAGTAAACTACTCACACATCACCGGAGAGGCCATGGAGTTGATGTAGAGGCCCTCCGTGATCAATGCACCCTCCGGCGGAGCTTCAGAAAAGGCCCCAAGATGGTATCTCTCGGGTACAGAAGGTTGTGGCGGTGGAATTACGTTTTCGTGGTGCTCCTGGATGTTTGGGGGTACGTGGATATATATAGGAGGAAGAAGTACGTCGGTGGAGCAACGAGGGGCCCACGAGGGTGGAGGGCGCGCCCCTGCCTCGTGGCTTCCTCGATTGTTTCTTGACGCCCACTCCAAGTCTCCTGGATCATGTTCGTTGAGAAAATCACGTTCCCGGAGGTTTCATTTCGTTTGGACTCCGTTTTATATTCCTTTTCGGCAAAACTCTAAAATAGGCAAAAAAAACAGCAATTTGGGTCGGGCCCCCGGTTAGTAGGTTAGTCCCCAAAATGATGTTAAAGTGTAAAATAAAGCCCATTAACATCCAAAATAGATAATATAATAGCATGGAGCAATAAAAAATTATAGATACGTTGGAGACGTATCAGCTACTCGTCACAAATTACCTTATCACAAAACTATCTGTTCTGACAATTTCAGTGCTTGCAGAGAATACCTTACTAAAAAACTGCTTATCATTTCCTTCTGCTCCTCATTGGGTTCTACACTCTTACTTATCGAAAAGCTATGACAGACCCCCTACACTTGTGGCTCATCAAGACTCTTTTCTGGCATCGTTTCCGGGGAGTGGAGCGCCTTTGGTAGGTGGAATTTGGTAAGGAAAAATTTATATAGTGTGCTGAAATTTAATGTCACTTGTTACTATGGAACATAATCCTTTGAGGGGCTTGTTCGGGGTATCTTCACCCTGACCAGTGGAGCAAAGAGTTGCTCCTCAACCTACTGAACCTACTGAAAATGTTTACTTTGAAATTCCTTCGGGTATGATAGAGAAACTGCTAGCTAATCCTTTTGCAGGAGATGGAACATTGCATCCCGATTTACACTTAATCTATGTGGATGAAGTTTGTGGATTATTTAAGCTTGCAGGTATGCACGATGATGTTATCAAGAAGAAGGTCTTCCCTTTATCTTTGAAGGGAGAGGCATTGACATGGTATAGGTATGTGATGATATGGGATCATGGGACTACAAGCGATTGAAATTGGAATTTCATCAGAAGTTTTATCCTATGCATCTTGTTCATCGTGATCGTAATTATATTTATAATTTTTGGCCTCGCAAAGGAGAAAGCATCGCTCAAGCTTGGGGAGGCTTAAGTCAATGTTATATTCATGCCCCAATCATGAGCTCTCAAGAGAAATGATTATTCAAAAAAATTATGCTCGGCTTTCTCTCAGTAATCGCTCCATGCTCGATACTTCTTGTACTTGATCTTTTATGATGAAGACTATTGAATTCAAATGGGATTTATTGGAAAGAATTAAACGCAACTCTGAAGATTGGGACCTCGACGAAGGTAAGGAGTCAGGTATAACACCTAAGTTTGATTGTGTTAAATCTTTTATGGATACCGATGCTTTTCGTGAATTTAGCACTAAATATGGACTTGACTCTGAGATAGTAGCTTCTTTCTGTGAATCCTTTGCTACTCATGTTGATCTCCCTAAGGAGAAGTGGTTTAAATATAATCCTCCCATTGAAGTAAAAGTAGTTGAACCTATTAAAGTTGAAGAAAAGAGTATCACTTATGATAATCCTATTGTTCTTGCTGCTTATATTGAGAAACCACCTTTCCTTGTTTGAATAAAGAATCATGTTAAAGCTTCAACTCTGGTTAACAAAAGTAATATTAAGACACCTAAACCCCCTGAGCAAATTAAAGTTGAACCTAGTATTGTTATGGTTAAATATCTCTTGGTCGATAATATTGATGGGCATGTTATTTACTTCTGCAATGAAGCTGCTAGAATTGCTAGACCTGATGCTAAAAATAAACATAGACCTGTTGTAGGCATGCCTGTTATTTCTGTTAAAATAGGATATCATTGTTATCATGGCTTATGTGATATGGGTTCTAGTGCAAGTGCAATACCCCATTCTTTATACCAAGAAATTATGCATGATATTGCACCTGCTGAGATAGAAGATATCAATGTTACCATTAAACTTGCCAATAGAGATACTATTTCACCGATTGGGATTGTTAGAGATGCTGAAGTCTTGTGTGGGAAAGTTAAATACCCTGCTGATTTTCTTGTTCTCGGATCCCCACAAGATGACTTTTGTCCCAGTATATTTGGTAGACCCTTCTTGAATAATGTTAATGCTAAGATAGACTGCAATAAGGATATTGTTTCTGTTGGTTTAGGGGATATGTCTCATGAGTTTAATTTTGCTAAAGTTCATAGACAACCCCATGATAAAGAATTGCCTAGTAAAGATGAAATTATTGGTCTTGCTTCTATTGTTGTGCCTCCTACTGATCCTTTAGAACAATATTTGCTAGACCATGAAAATGATATGTTCATGAATGAAAGAAGGGAAATAGATGAAGTATTCTTTAAACAGGGACCTATTCTGAAACACAACTTGCTTGTTGAAATCCTAGGGGATCCTCCTCCACCCAAGGGTGATCCCGTGTTTGAGCTTAAACATTGCCTGATACTCTTAAATATGCTTATCTCGATGAAAAGAAGATATATCATGTTATTATTAGTGCTAACCTTTCAGAGCATGAAGAAGAGAGATCATTGAAAATTTTGAAGAAGCACCGTGCTGCTATTGGATAGACTCTTGATGATCTTAAGGGCATTAGTCCCACTCTATGTCAACACAAAATAAATTTGGAGAAAGATGCCAAACCAGTTATTGATCACCAACGACAGCTCAATCCTAAGATGAAAGAAGTGGTAAGATAGGAAATATTAAAGCTCCTTGAGGCAGGTATAATTTATCCCGTTGCTGATAGTCAGTGGGTAAGCCCTGTCCATTGTGTCCCTAAGAAAGGAGGTATTACTGTTGTTCCTAATGATAAAGACGATTTGATTCCGCAAAGAATTATTACAGGTTATAGGATGGTAATTGATTTCCGCAAATTAAATAAAGCTACTAAAAAGGATCATTACCGTTTTCCTTTCATTGATCAAATGCTAGAAAGATTATCTAAACATACACACTTTTGCTTTCTAGATGGTTATTCTGGTTTCTCTCGGATACTTGTGTCAGCTGATGATCAAGAAAAGACTACTTTTACTTGCCCTTTCAGTACATTTGCTTATAGACATATGCCTTTTGGTTTATGTAATGCACCTGCTACCTTTCAAAGATGCATGATGGCTATATTCTCTGACTTTTGTGAAAAGATCTGTGAAGTTTTCATGGATGATTTCTCTGTTTATGGATCCTCTTTTGATGATTGCTTGAGCAACCTTGATCGAGTTTTGCAGAGATGTGAAGAAACTAACCTTGTCTTGAATTGGGAGAAGTGCCACTTTATGGTTAATGAAGGTATTGTCTTGGGGCATAAAATTTCTGAAAGAGGTATTGAAGTTGACAAAGCTAAAGTTGATGCTATTGAAAAGATGTCGTGTCCCAAGGACATCAAAGGTATAAGAAGTTTCCTTGGTCATGCCGGTTTTTATAGGAGGTTCATTAAGGACTTATAAAAAAATTCTCGGCCTCTGACTAACCTATTACAAAAAGATATCCCTTTTGTCTTTGATGATGATTGTGTAGAAGCATTTGAAATACTTAAGAAAGCCTTGATTTCTACACCTATTGTTCAGCCACCTAATCGGAATTTTACCCTTTGAAATTATGTGCGATGCTAGTGATTATGCTGTAGGTGTTGTTCTAGGACAACGAGTTGATAAGAAATTAAATGTTATCCAATATGCTAGTAAAACTCTAGACAGCGCCCAAAGAAATTATGCTACTACTGAAAAAGAATTCTTAACAGTTGTATTTGCTTGTGATAAGTTCAGACCTTATATTGTTGATTTTAAAGTAACTATTCGGACTGATCATGCTGCTATTAATATCTTATGGAAAAGAAAGATGCTAAACCTAGGCTTATTAGATGTGTTCTCCTACTACAAGAATTTGATTTGCATATTATTGATAGAAAGGGAGCTGAGAACCCCGTTGCAGATAACTTGTCTAGGTTAGAGAATGTTCTTGATGACCCACTACCTATTGATGATAGCTTTCCTAATGAACAGTTAGCTGTCATAAATGCTTCTCGTACTGCTCCATGGTATGCCAATTATATTGTTGCTAAGTTTATACCACCTAGTTTCACATACCAGCAAAATAAAAAGTTCTTATATGATTTAAGACATTACTTCTGGGATGACCCACATCTTTATAAAGAAGGAGTAGATGGTGTTATTAGACGTTGTGTACCTGAGCATGAACATGAACAGATCTTACGCAGATGTCACTCCGAAGCTTATGGAGGACACCATGCTGGAGATAGAACTACACACAAGGTATTGCAATCCGGTTTTTATTGGCCTACTCTCTTCAAGGATGTCCGTAAGTTTGTTTTGTCTTGCGATGAATGTCAAAGAATTGGTAATTAGTAGACATCAAGAAATGCCTATGAATTATTCACTTGTTATTGAACCATTTGATGTTTGGGGCTTCGATTATATGGGACTGTGTCCTTCCTCTAATGGGTATACACATATTTTAGTTGTTGTTGATTACATTACTAAGTGGGTAGAAGCTATTCCAACTAGTAGTGCTGATCATAACACCTCTATTAAGATGCTTAAAGAAGTTATTTTTCCGAGGTTCGGAGTCCCTAGATATTTAATGACTGATGGTGGTTCACATTTTATTCATGGTGCCTTTCGTAAAATGCTTGCCAAGTATGATGTTAATCATAGAATTGCATCTCCATATCATCCACAGTCTAGTGGTCAAGTAGAACTTAGCAATAGAGAGCTTAAATTAATTTTGCAAAAGACTGTTAATAGATCTAGAAAGAATTGGTCCAAGAAACTTGATGATGCATTATGGGCTTATAGAACTGCATACAAAAATCCTATGGGTATGTCTCCGTATAAAATGGTTTATGGTAAAGCATGTCACTTACCTCTTGAATTAGAACATAAGGCATATTGGGCTATTAAAGAGCTCAACTATGACTTCAAACTTGCCGGTGAGAAGAGGATTTTTGAAATTAGCTCACTTGATGAATGGAGAACCCAGGCTTATGAAAACGCCAAGCTGTTTAAAGAAAAAGTTAAAAGATGGCATGATAAAAGGATACAAAAACATGAGTTCAATGTAGGTGATTATGTATTGTTATACAACTCTCGTTTAAGATTTTTTGCAGGCAAACTTCTCTCTAAATGGGAAGGTCCTTACGTTATCAAGGAGGTCTATCGTTCCGGTGCCATAAAAATCAACAACTTCGAAGGCACAAATCCGAAGGTGGTGAACGGTCAAAGAATCAAACATTATATCTCAAGTAATCCCATAAATGTTGAAACTAATATTATTGAAATTGTAACCCCGGAGGAATACATAAGGGACACTTTCCAGAACGTTTCAGACTCCGAAAAGGAATAGGTACGTGGTATGATGTAGCGACCCGACCTCAGATGGTCAAGTCTTTGTGCTTCAGTGTCATCCCTGGATCAGTAATGCTGACACACACAGTACTCGAAGGATTTATAACAGAGTAGCAATCACACACTATTACATCGAATGTCTCCAAAGAGAACTTATTACAATAATATGGCTTAAGGCCATCTAATGTGATAACAGCGGAAGGCTTGGAACATAAGGTGAGTCCATCAACTCCAACGGCATAGTTGAGCTGCACGGCAACGACCTAACAAACCTTACTCCTCGTCTGAAAAGTCTGCAACATAATACGTTGCAGCCTGAAAACGGGTCAGCACATGGAATATGCTGGCAATATAACACAGTAGAGCAGAAACAGAATAATGCTATCACTACATGCATATATGGCTAGTGGAAAGCTGTATGGTTGTAGTTTTGGGAAAAGCCAATTTTTCCCTACAACAACGGAATAGATTTTAATTTTACTACCATGGTGGTTGAAACATCATTGAGAAGGTAACCCCAACTCAATCCCAATTAAAGTGATTAACAACCCAACAGTATTAATTAAGCATGGTGAGATACATGTGATAAACCAAGTACTAGATACTCAAGAATTGTCCATAACCGGGGACACGGCTAACCATGATTATATTGTACACTCTGCAGAGGTTTGCACACTTTTCCACACAAGACTCGATCGCCTCCGTTGGATTTCTCGCACTACATGGTGTTTGAGAAACGGATGACCGAGACACAGTCTTTCAGAAACGTTAACTCTCTACTCCGGGTAGACCATACCAAACCTACAAAACCCACTACCTGCTGATCTACCTCTTCAAGAGCTTCACGTAACTTACTCAACTATGCTAGAGCCCATAATAGCTTGTGGCTGCACACGGAAGTTTCTAGCATGAATCATCTCAGTTCCCTTTGAGCCTGGGTGGCGGTCCATAGGAAGATCACACGGGTACCCCGGGATTTCCAAAAAAACAGACAACACTGGGTTCCCCAGGTGCCTCAATCCACCCAGTTGTTTGATTAAGTTGCCACCTTAAGTTGAACCATTAATTAACAATCTCACATCTCACATGAATTTCACTCAAACCCAAAACCACGTCTACGAGCATAGCTTAGCAATAAGCAATACGTAGAAGTAACTCCCAAGGGTTTGAATGTAACAGGGCAATAGGTTCTACCTCAGCAACTACTTCCCAACCCACAAGTTAATGACATCCTAATCATGCAATGTTTGAGGATTGGAACTAATGCATAAAACTGGGTAATAATGGGATATGATCAAAGTGTTACTTGCCTTGCTGACGATCCGCGAATCCTAGAGACTCGTAGTAACACGCTTCGCACTCCGGGAATTCTATCGCAAGCAAACAATAACATATATAAGTAACAAGCAACGATGCACAAGCAAAACTCAAATAAGAGAGGTTGACCAGAAAGTTCAAATTAAGAACTCCGGTTCGCAAAAAGAATCAAAACAAACGGAGCAACGAAACTCAAACGGCGAAAGAAAGAAGCTTCGTTTACTAATCTGAAACTAGGTCAAATTTTACAGTAGCAAAACTTGTTTGAGTTGGTTAAACGGAAAGAGGGTTTCGAGACGAAACTCTAGGCGCTTGAATCGCCTGATTCCATTAAACGAGTGAAAAGATAAACAGAAATTAAGATCGGATCAGAAATCACGATCAGAAAAATCACGGAATAAATCCGATAAAAGAAAACTCATGAACAGACTAACGAACGAGCGTTCATTAGTTGTTTCTAACGGGCGAGGAACCGTTCATTAAAACGAACGTTCGAACGAACGTCCGCTAACTAGAAGAACCAAGAAAAACCGGCGAATCCGAAAAAACGGATCTAGGGTTTCTGAAAAAAAACCGAACGATTTTTAAAAAAAAACCGGCGGCGGGGCGCGGTGGCTACCTCCGGCGAGGGGCTCCGGCGGGGCGGGGTGCGGGACGGCGGCTCGCCGGGCGACGGGGCTTGG
>NC_057812.1:210074888-210083769 GCF_018294505.1 Triticum aestivum
CGAGGCGGCGGCGACTGCGACGGCGATGGTGGTGGTGTTGGGGGCGGGGGTGGCGACGTATATAAAGGGGCGGGGGCGGCGACTTGGAGAAGGGGGCAAGGCGTGGCGGAGGCGAAGTCCAACTCGGACTCTGGTCCGAGTGGCGGTGGCGGCAGCGCGCGCACAGGAGGCAGCGGCGGCGGCCTGGCGCGGCTGGGCCTTAGGCCCAGTCGCGCGGAACCTCTTTTTTTTAAACTTCGCCGACCGAAATAAAATCCTAGAAATAAATAAATAAAAACCTAAAAATGCCAAAACAATTTTTCACCGTCTAAATAAAATATTTAGAACAAGATGAACATTTTCTTGGCCCTAAAATGCAATTTTGAAAAACATGCAATTTTTCTAATGCAAATAAAATCTGAATAAAATCAAATAAAAATCAATTTCATGATTTTAATATTTTTCCTCCAATATTTCATTTATTTTGGAGAAGTCATATTATCTCCTCTCTTTAATTTTTAATGTGAAATATTTTTCGAAGAGAAATAATTAAAATCAAATCCTCTTTTCATTATTTGATAAAAGAATCAAATATGAAGACCGGGAAATCCCCAACTCTCTCCGAGGGTCCTTGAGCTGCTTAGGATTTCGAGGATTACAGAACGAAAAAGCAATAAAACATGATATGGATGGATGATCTATGTATAACATTCCAAATCGAAAATTTGGGATGTTACATACGGTAAGTAAACCGACTCCAAAACAGTTCTAATGGCAATATTTCTCCGTTTTAGAATATATAGAAAATAGGAAAATAAGAAGCAGACCGGAAAGGACACGGGGCTTCCACGAGGGCGGAGGGCGCGCCCTACCCCCTGCCTCGTGGGCACCTCGTGTGCTCTCCGGACTCCGTTTTCTTGCACGATACTTCTTTTGGTCGGTAGGAATTCATTATATAATCTCCCGAAGGTTTTGACCACCGTATCACACAAATATCTCTTGTCTTTGTTTTGAGATGTTTCTGTTGCAGATTTAGAGCAAGATGTCTTATCAAGAGTCAGTCGGGGAGAGTCGAGTGTCTCATCCAACACCGGGGCCAAGAGCAAACAGCAATGATGAACACTTTGGGCCATCAACTAAGGAAGAGATGGAGGCCGATTTGAAAAGGATAGATGCCATGGAGGAGGATGAAGAAGTTACTTCCCGCCTTCGAGCAGGATTCACCATGGGGGAACTACAGATCTCGGCTATTCCAAACTCGATCATCCCTTCCAATGTTAGATTTCTTTCTTATGAAAATATGAAAAAGAGTGTTACTTGTTCTCCCGCATCTATGCAACATTCTTGGGTGAAGGGAGCTTTAGCCGTCACGAGCAAGCTCCGTAAGGAAATAATGGGCCTCAAGCAGCAAGTCAATAAGCTCGAAGAAGAGAATCGTATCTTGTGGGGTATCATCGCCAAGAATATCACATCACCACCCCCGAAGAAGGAGACATAAACACATGGGTATGGGCACTCCCCTTGGCAACTGCCAAGCTTGGGGGAGTGCCCCGGTATCGTATCACCATCACTTTTATCTTTACCGTTTTTCTTAGTTCGATCCTTTTGATAATATCTTGATCTAGTAGAATAAAGTTTTAGTATGATCTAGTTGTGAGGTTTGCTTTATGATCTTCCTATGTAATCGAGTCCGTGAGCTATATAATAAAGATTAGTGTTGAGTCAAGGGCTTGCTTATTTTGCTACGATCTTGAGGGAATAAAATAAAAGAGAAGAAATAAAAATAAATAAAGAGATCATATGGATCTTATGAAGAGTAATGAGCTCACATATAAAGAGTATGATGAATAAAAGTTGTTGAGAGTTGACAAACATAGTTTTGGTCATCGTTGCAATTAATATGAAGTAATAAAGAAAGAGAGGTTCACATATAAATATACTATCTTGGACATCTTTTATGATTCTGAGCACTCATTAAAATATGACATGCTAAAGAGTTGACGTTGGACAAGGAAGACAACGTAATGGGTTATGTTTTCTTACATCTAAGATAAATTATATTGTCATGGATTATCCAACATGTTGAGCTTGCCTTTCCCTCTCGTGCTAGCCAATTTCTTTGCACCAAGTAGAGATACTACTTGTGCTTCCAAATATCCCTAAACCCAGTTTTGCCATGAGAGTCCACCATATCTACCTATGGATTGAGTAAGATCCTTCAAGTAAGTTGTTATCGGTGCAAGCAATAAAAATTGCTCTCTAAATATGTATGTCTTATTAGTGTGGAGAAAATAAGCTTTATACGATCTTGTGATATGTAAGAAATAAAAGCGACGGACTGCATAATAAAGGTCCATATCACAAGTGGCAATATAAAGTGACGTTCTTTTGCATTAAGATTTCGTGCATCCAACCATAAAAGCGCATGACAACCTCTGTTTCCCTCTGCGAAGGGCCTATCTTTTATTCTTGTCTTATACTTCATGCAAAGAGTCATGGTGATATTCACCTTTCCCTTTTTAATTTTATCCTTTGGCAAGCACAATGTGTTGGAAAGATCCAGATATATATAGCAAATTGGATGTGAGTTTTCATGAACTATTATTGTTGACATTACCCTTGAGGTAAAACATTGGGAGGCAAAACTATAAGCCCCTATATTTCTCTGTGTCCGATTAAAACTTCATGACCATAAATATCGCGTGAGTGTCAGCAATTGTGAAATACTAAATGATAGTTGAGTATGTGGACTTGCTGAAAAGCTCTTATATTGACTCTTTCCTATGTTATGATAAATTGCAATTGCCTCAATAACTGAGATTAGAGTTTGTTGGTTCTCAATGAAGTTTATAATTTATACTTGAAATTGTGATTGAATTATTACTTTAGTATAAGAGATCATATGACTATATATATATATGTTGCTGTTCTAAGAATGATCATGATGCCTTCATGCTAGTATTTTATTTTTATCGACACCTCTATCTCCAAACATGTGGACATATTTTTTGATTTCGGCTTTCGCTTGAGGACAAGCGAGGTCTAAGCTTGGGGGAGTTGATACGTCCATTTTGCATCATGCTTTTATATTGATATTTATTGCATTATGGATTATTATTACACATTATGTCACAATACTTATGCTTATTCTCTCTTATTTTACAAGGTTTACATGAAGAGGGAGAATGCCGGCAGCTGGGATTCTGGGCTGGAAAAGGAGCAAATATTACAAACCTATTCTGCACAGCTCCAAAAGTCCTAAAACTTCACGGAAGTTATTTCCAGAATATATAAAAACTATTGGGCGAAAGAAGTTTCAGAGGGGGGCCACACCCTGGCCACGAGGGTTGGGGCGCGCCCTACCCCCCTGGGCGGGCCCCTCTGGCTCGTGGGCTCCCTGGTGGCCCTCCGATGCCCATCTTCTGCTATATGAGGTCTTTCGTCCGAGAAAAAATAGTAAGCAAGCTTTGGGGAAGAAACTCCGCCGCCACGAGGCGGAACCTTGGCGGAACCAATCTAGGGCTCCGGCAGAGCTGTTCTGCCAGGGAAATTTCCCTCCGGGAGGGGGAAATCATCACCATCGTCATCACCAACGATCCTCTCATTGGGAGGGGGTCAATCTCCATCAACATCTTCACCAGCACCATCTCATCTCAAACCCTAGTTCATCTCTTGTATCCAATCTTTGTATCCAAACCTCAGATTGGTACCTGTGGTTTGCTAGTAGTGTTGATTACTCCTTGTAGTTGATGCTAGTTGGTTTACTTGGTGGAAGATCATATGTTCAGATCCATTATACATATTAATACCCCTCTGATTATGAACATGAATATGCTTTGTGAGTAGTTACGTTTGTTTCTGAGGACATGGGAGAAGTCTTGCTATAAGTAGTCATGTGAATTTGGTATTCGTTTGATATTTTGATGAGACGTATGTTGTCATCCCTCTAGTGGTGTCATGTGAACGTCGAATACATGACACTTCACCATTGTTTGGGCCTAGAGGGAGGCATTGGGAAGTAATAAGTAGATGATGGGTTGCTAGAGTGACAGAAGCTTAAACCCTAGTTTATGCGTTGCTTCGTAAGGGCTGATTTGGATCCATATGTTTCATACTATGGTTAGGTTTACCTTAATACTTCTGTTGTAGTCGCGGATGCTTGCAATGGGGGTTAATCATAAGTGGGATGCTTGTCCAAGTAAGGACAGTACCCAAGCACCGGTCCACCCACATATCAAATTATCAAAGTATCGAACGCGAATCATATGAACGTGGTGAAAACTAGCTTGACGATAATTCCCATGTGTCCTCGGGAGCGCTTTCCTTCATATAAGAGTTTGTCCAGGCTTGTCCTTTGCTACAAAAAGGATTGGGCCACCTTGTTGCACCTTATTTACTTTTACTACTTGCTACTCGTTACAAATTACCTTATCACAAAACTATCTGTTATCGATAATTTCAGTGCTTGCAGAGAATACCTTACTGAAAACTGCTTATCATTTATTTCTGCTCCTCGTTGGGTTTGACACTCTTACTTATCGAAAAGCTACGATAGACCCCCTACACTTGTGGGTCATCAGTCATCATCCCCTCCTTGATCAGAACATGCCTGCTGATTCAAAGGTGTTTGAGATATCAATTGGTGCTTCTAACTTTGTGCCAGTCGTGCTCGTTGAGCCAATTGCCACTTCTGCTGCCGCTTCACTGAAGGCCAAGAATGATGGTAGGGGAAACAACATGAGTGGCAGCCGTTCATGTCCACATTCATGCTAAACAAAATGCGTGAGCTCATCTCTAGTGGGGTTAGGACTGACAAGGGCTTCAAGGAGGTGCATTTGAACACTTTTGCGAAGCAGGCGTTCGAGTTCTGTGGCCAGGAGGTGACCGCCACCCAGGTGTACAACCACCTGAGGAAGTGGAGAGCTCGCTGGATCCAAGTGTCCAAGCTCAGAGACCTTAGCGGCGCGTCCTGGGATTAGAGCACTTGCTCTATCTTTTTGGAGGCAAAGCACTACACTGGCCATGTCGTGGTTAGCTCATTGTTCCCTTGGTTTGCACACCGTCAAACATTGCCTTCTAGCAACTAACAACACTTGTGCTTCTATCCTAGGACCACCCCAAGGATGCTGAGTTTCTCAACAAACCCATCCAAAACTACAACTAGATGCAACACATCTTCTCCTTCGGCATTGCAACCGGCAAGCATACCATGGGCTCCGATGAGCCTCTCGGTTCTCCCATGCCAGAGTTCCCAGGCACCCTGGATGTAGAGACGGTCCTTTATGGCCCTGATAAGCCATTTGAGCGTGTCCCTGTGGTCGTTAGGAAGAGGAAGAGGGGCGACCTGATGGAGGAGGAGACCGGTGTCTTCACCAGCATGACTGAGGCTGTGAAGGAGGTGGAAACCACCATTACGGAGAGCAAGACCCTGGAAATCCACCCTGACCTAAACAACGCCATCATGGAGCAAGGTGGCTTCAGCAACGAGGCTCTCATGGCAGTCTCTGAGCCACCTGTTGGACAATAATGAAACGCCCTCGATGCAGCTATATCTCCTACGTGTCGAAGCACGACTTAGAGGCATAACCGCATTGAAAGCAATGTCGCAAGTAAGGTAATCTTCACACAACCCATGTAATACATAAGGGAAAGAGATACATAGTTGGATTACAATCGCCACTTCACACAAATACATGAATAAAGCATTACATCAACCAGATACAATCAAGGTTCGACTACGGAACCCAAAATAAAAGAAGACTACCCCAAAAGCGACATGGTCCCTGATCGACCCCAACTGGGCTCCACTACTGATCAACTAGAACGAAACAACACAAAGGACAAGATCTTCATCGAGCTCCTCCTTGAGCTTGGTTGCGTCATCTGCATGGTAACCTCGGCACCTGCAAGCTGGTTTTGGAAGTATCTGTGAGTCACGGGGACTCAGCAATCTCACACCCTCGCGATCAAGACTATTTAAGCTTATGGGTAAGGTAAATGTATGATGTGGAGCTGCAGCAAGCGACTAGCATATATGGTGGCTAACATACGCAAATGAGAGCGAGAAGAGAAGGCAAAGCACGGTCGAGAAACTATGATCAAGAAGTGATCCTAGAACAACCTACATCAAACATAACTCCAACACCGTGTTCACTTCCCGGACTCCGCCGGAAAGAGATCATCACGGTAACACACGCGGTTGATGTATTTTAATTAAGGTCAACTTCAGGTTTTCTACAAACGGACATTAACAAATTCCCATCTGCCCATAACCGCGGGCACGGCTTTCGAAAGTTCAAATCCCTGCAGGGGTGTCCCAACTTAGCCCATCACAAGCTCTCACGGTCAACGAAGGATATTCCTTCTAGCGGGAAGACCCGATCAGACTCGGAATCCCGGTTACAAGACATTTCAACAATGGTAAAACAAGACCAGCAAAGCCACCCGAATGTGCCGACAAATCCTGATAGGAACTGCACATATCTCGTTCTCAGGGCACACCGGATTGTCCAAACTTCCGGTAGGCCAGCCCAGAGTTGCCCCTGGTGGCCACCGGCGGCTGACAAGGTGGACCAACACTCAGAGGAGCACTGGCCCGGGGGGGTTAAAATAATGATGACCCTTGAGAGCGCGACTCCCAAGGGAAAAGAAAAGGCTAGGTGGCGAATGGTAAAACCAAGGTTGGGCCTTGCTGGAGGAGTTTTATTCAAAGCGAACTGTCAAGGGGTTCCCATTGTAACCCAACCGCGTAAGGAACGCAAAATCTGAGAACATAACACCGATATGATGGAAACTAGGGCGGCAAGAGTGGAACAAAACACCAGGCATAAGGCCGAGCCTTCCACCCTTTACCAAGTATATAGATGCATTAATTAAATAAGAGATATTGTGATATCCCAACAAGTAAACATGTTCCAACAAGGAACAACATCTCCATGTTCCCACATGGAATAAACTTCAATCTTCACCTGCAACTAACAACGCTATAATAGGGGCTGAGCAAAGCGGTAACATAGCCAAACAACGGTTTGCTAGGACAAGGTGGGTTAGAGGCTTGGCTTAACAATATAGGAGGCATGATAAGCAAGTGGTAGGTATCGCGGCATAGGCATAGCAAAAGAGCGAGCAACTAGCAAGCAAAGATAGAAGTGATTTCGAGGGTATGGTCATCTTGCCTGAAATCCCCCCAGGAAGAAGAACGAGTCCATGAAGAAGACAAACGGACGTAGTCGAACTGGTCCTCACAAACGCGACGTAATCGAAACCAACCCAAAGAAGCAACACCGGAAAAGAAGCACACAACATAGTAAACAAACCACACACGAACATGGCATGATATGCGGGATGCGGTATGCGATGCATATGCATGATTTGGAAAGGAATGATTGAAACTGGCCTCAACTTTGAAATCCAAGAGTGCCACTGGAAAGGTGAGATGATTTTGGTTGAAATCGATATAAAGATCACCGGGATCGGATGCACGGTTTGGAAATGGCAAGCAAAACAAATATGGCACCGGTCTGCGATAAACAGCAAGTAGCCATCTAAATGCATCAAGTTAAATATGCTACATCACTCAAACATGGCAACAAAATACATGGCAGGGATCCACTCAAGATGCTTGACAAAAGATGAACACTGAGCTACGGCTAATTCACTCATTAACAGGTTCAAACAAGCATGGCAAAAGGGCAAACGATAACAGGTTTCAGACTTAGTGAAATTAACACAAGTCTGGAATTTATCATCAGGAAGCACACTTTAGAGCATGAAAACTACAAGCTACAGGAACTTAACATGGTAAGGCAAGGCATGGCATCAAGCTACTCAAAGCACTTAACAAAAGTCCCTTAGTGACCTTGAGCCAAAAGGGATCAGAAAATACAATTGCAAGCATGTGAACATGGCAAAAACATAAACAGATTCAGACTTGGTGAAAAACTGGAGCATGCAAAACAGATTAACAAGTAGGCATGTTTACGAGCTTGATGCACTCACTACAAAGCATGGCATGCCAAACTAAGCATACAACCTTCAAGAATACATGACATAGAAGCTAGACATGGCAAGAACAACAACATAGCATGCACGGATAAATAGCAACATCCTCGGCAAAATCGCTAACAAGTCAACAATCTGCCAGGATTCACGATATAGCAAAAGTAGAGCTCGATTGACTCAAGCTAGGGTGCTCCATAAATGCAACCAAAGACATGGATGGATAGAGCACCACAATGTTAACAAATCATCCTTACTAATCATCCTCAAAAGAGGCACGAATCACTAGGAAACAACATGAACATATGGCATAATGACAAAATCAGAACAAGGACTTAGTGAAATTCTAAGTCCCTGAAATCAGCATTACCGATTACGCTACTTTGCAAGCTTGTGCTAGTCACCACAAATATCACAAAAATACATGGCAAGCACCTCTGTAAAGATGGCATGGCATATAACAAAACACATGTAGAGCTCAGAGTCATAGCATGCACACATTAAACATGGCAAAAATGACAAAAGTCTATTTGATGAAACAGATCTGGCAAAATACTCACATAGCCCTCTTCCAACAACATTTCGGGCATCAAGATGAGCTCAAATTAAAATGATGCAATGAGATGAATTGATGTACTCGTCGAGACAAACATTTTGATATGCTACACGCCCGAAACGGAGCTACGGATGCAGAGTTATGGCAGGTCAAAGTATACAAAATAATAGGGTTAGGGACGAGGAAGTCAACCGAGGGGGGATTTCCAGATCTCAGATCCGGATCGGGCGGCACGCAGAACGAGGAACGCCGGGGAGCTCGTGGCCGGAACAGTAGCGCCGGAGAAAAGAGGCCGACAAGGGGGAGGTGCGCCGACGACGAGGAGGCCGGACGGCAGGGCGGCATTGC
>NC_057812.1:210084074-210096078 GCF_018294505.1 Triticum aestivum
CGGGACGATGTGGCGGCGCGCGATTGGACGAGGCGGCGGCGGAGCTGACGTGGCAAGCCTTGATTGGCCGGGGTGAGGTGGAGGCTGGACGCGTCCGGCGGGCGCGGACATGTCCGGCGGTGGAGTGGGAAGAAGCTAGGGTTTGGACTGCGCGAAAAATCGGGGAGAGCCACATATATATAGGTAGAGGGAGCTAGGGGAGTCCAAATGAGGTGTTGTTTTCGGCCACGCGATCGTGATCGAACGACCGAGATGATGGAAAGGTCTTAGGTGGGTTTTGGGCCAAATTGGAAGGGTGTTGGGCTGCAACACGCACGAGGCCTTTTCGGTCCCTCGGTTAACCGTTGGAGTATCAAACGAAGTCCAAATGACACGAAACTTGACAGGCGGTCTACCGGTAGTAAACCAAGGCCGCATGACAAGTCTCGGTCCAATCCGAAAACATTTAACACCCGCACACGAAAAGAGGTAGAAAGGGACACCGGATGACATAGGAGCGCCGGATTGCAAAACGGACAACGGGGAAAATGCTCGGATGCATGGGACGAACATGTATGCAAATGAAATGCACATGATGACATAATATGCAATGCATGACATGCAAGCAATGACAAGGCAACAACAACGAATAACTGGAGGACACCTGGCACATCGGTCTCGGGGCGTTACAAATAAGGCCCAGGGTGTTGGGTTTGTTGCCATGGCTGACGCCCACAGGGTGCTTTGGCTTAGGAGCTGGCTGAGCAAGCACTACTACTAGAGCTTGTTGTTGGTTACCGTGTGCATTATCCTGGATGGCGATGGCGATGGCGATGGCGACGACTATGATGACACATATTTTGTGTAGCTAAGCCTTGAAAACTGTTTTATGGTATGTATATTTTGTTGAGGTGGTATATACTGACCCCTCATGATGATCGTGAACTTGCGGTGGTAGGATGACACCCTCTTTTCGGTGTGGTGGTACGATGTCATCATAGTAGTGGTATGTTAGAATTTGCTATGCCATATGATCATGCATGCTTACTACTTCTACTCCATTGCTTGCTTCTTGATTGTTCTTTTGCTTACTGCTTCAACTGCTGCTCTTGTGCACTGCTAGGACAAATGGTATGCGGTGTTTGTCAGAAAAGCACCAGGGGTTTACAGTTCATGAGAAACTTGCAGTGAATAAGTTGCACCTTACAACAAGAACAACCATAGAAGGTTTAAGACTAGACGGGCGGCAAAAGAAGGTTACGCCAACTATGGGCGAAAAAGCACACAGTTGACGTGGTTGATGTTGGCAATGTTGCAGTTGCCAAGACGGCGCCCCGCCTTGTGGTGAAGAACTTCATCATCACCGTGCAATTCGTCGCCATTCCAGCAGTATTATGACGTTGGTGTGCTAGATGTGATCATGTGTAAGGTAACCTCCACATAAGATAAGAAGTCAGCATACCTCGCATCATGTGTGCAACCAAACAACCATGCTTATGTGTCAGTTCAGACAATATGGACAAGCAAACTCTATGTGCTAAACTATACCCTAATGCGGGCAATCAAACAGGTTGCAGATGTTGATTTAGAGGCTGCATTTACTCAACCAGACTCGTGTAAGGGCATCTTCAACAGTTGTAAGATTGGTGTTAGTAAATTTGCCACCTAGGACATAGTGATGATGTGGCATGTATTAAATGTGAAGAGAGAGCAAAGTTGTATGTAGATTGACCAACAAGCTTTGCACAAGCTCCAAGGTAAAATAGAGAGCAATCACATTTATTTTCTCACCATCTATTGGATAGCTTAAACTGGTCATAGTGGAGAGTAACTTATACTAGTGTCATGCAAATGACACTAGTCTAAGTTACTACCTTCATAGTGCAAAGTAACATAGTAGTGGTGTCATAGATGACTTCATTTATTAGTTTGTAGACTCATCTTGTCTTGAAAACCGTTATGTTACATTAACATATTATGTTACCACTTCTCATTAACTACATGCCACATTAGTAATTTTTTTTTGAAATGCGCTATGTTACTAGCTAAATTACTTCCATTATGACTAACCTTACATACAATCCATTAAAGTAGTTGTATGATAGCTTGTTAGTTGATGACATAAATATTTTACCAACAAAATTAAATACAACCTATTCTAAGCCAGGCATGAGCTAGCAGGCCCGGTCAGGCGGTCACTGCGGCTGCCAAACACGCCTACAGAATCTGCGCAAAACGGATGTTCGGTCGTGGAGTTCGGCTAGGCAACCCAGCTCGGATCCCGCAGAAAAGGCAGGCAACACAGGCAGCGGCACACGGTACAGCCGCAGGAGACACAGAGGCGAGATCCCGTGGCGGATCAGCGGCTGCCTGTCTGAACCGGCAACGCATCTCCTCCCTCCCCCCTCTCCAGTCTCCCTACTCCGACGATCTATCCGTCGAGCCTCCTCACCGCGCCACTCGCAGCAGCGCCGGAGGGGGAGGATGGGGCGGCCGCCGAGCAGCGGGGGCCCCGCGTTCCGGTTCACGCACGCGGAGGTGGCGGAGATGGAGGAGCACCTCCGCCACCTCAACAATGCCATCCCGCAGCGCAACGTCATCCAGGGCCTCGCCGAGAAGTTCACCGCCTCCGCCGCCCGCGCCGGCAAGATCCCCGTCCAGTACAAGCAGGTACGTACTAGGTTTTCCCCACTCGAATTTAATTCCCCCTTATTTCCCTCCCTGGGGATACGAGACGGGCCCGTCTTATTCCGATCTATGTTGGATTTTGCGGGTCGGCG
This sequence comes from Triticum aestivum, assembly GCF_018294505.1. Taxonomy (NCBI): domain Eukaryota; kingdom Viridiplantae; phylum Streptophyta; class Magnoliopsida; order Poales; family Poaceae; genus Triticum; species Triticum aestivum. Next base: position 210,086,834 of record NC_057812.1, read on the forward strand.
CAGGTCTGGAACTGGTTCCAGAACCGGAGGTACTCGCAGCGGGCCAGGACCCCCAGGGGCGCGCCGCCGCCGCAGGGGAAGATGCTGCCCACGGGGGCCGAGGAACACCACCCGGCCTCCTTCAGGGCTCAGGGGTCTTCCTCTTCCTACCCCGGATCCCACTCAGGTGGCTGCTGGAACGCCCATAACTCGATATTTACTTATGCTGTTCATTTCCATAGCATGCAATTCCGCTGGTGGTTAGGATGATAATGATGATGGTATATTGGTACTATTGCTTTGGTGGTGCAGAATTTATGCATGATGGCTGTGCTGCTTATGTTGGGTGTAGGGGTGCCTCTGAATGTCTAGGGCTTATTGTTTGGGTGCTGGCTGCTATAACAATTTCAGTATTTATTATCGTTTAGAAGATTTTAGTTTGTAACCGACCTGCCATGAACCATGTTGATTATGGATTATTGATATTGTCGTTACCAATCAGGAAAGAGTGCTTCGGATGGTGGCCAGGCCGAGTTTGAAGCAAAGTCAGCTAGAGATGGCGCGTGGTATGCAGATATATATATATTCATCATTTCCTCTTTTGATGTCAGATCAGATGTGGTCTGTTTTTTTGTGTATAGTTGATTTATTTTTGTGTGTGAGTGTGGGTTGGTTTGTCTGTCGGTGTGTGTGCGGGGGGTGGGGGGTTTAATCGTTGATTCAGTTTACTTGCATAAACCTTTTAGTTCTATATGCATGACTAATCTTTGTTGTTACAGGTATGATGTTGCTGCCTTTCTGTCCCACAGGCTCTTTGAAACAGGGGACCCGGTAATGACCATGTTTTTTGTTGTTAAATATGATTGATTTACTAAATTCACTTCTGCCATTATTTATTCAAGCGCTTTACCAGCACTAAAACTAGAGATGATTCTGGTTTTCATCTATTTATAGTTAGATGACATTGTGTCCTAGATTTCCCCAACACTTATTGCCGGATCAGTGTTGGTGTTCAAACATTTTGAACACCTGTCTTATCTAACTTTGTGTTGTAGAAGACCTGTGAGTCGGCACAGTATCACTCCATCCTGCTCTACACTTTTACAAGATGGTACTAATAAAGTACTGATCAGTTAACATAACTCCAAGAACCTTGTGTACTTTCTACTTTATTAGGCTTATATGGGAAGCTGATATTAGATGGTATAACTTTTACTTTTCACCATCTCTGTGTTTTGACATGTAAAACAAAATACATAGATTGAATGTTTGTTTTAAAGATTGTATAGCAGTATAGACATGCCAGAGTTTTTAAAACAAATAAGTTAATTCACCCCCTTCAATTATCATGAGAAGCGATTTTAAATGCTGAACCACAATGCTATTTACACCCTTGAACTGTAGGAACTGAAGCGTATCAGACTACAGTGGCAGTTTTCATTTCAGTTTGGTCATGTAACAAGCGAATTCAGCTGCATTGCCACCATGGACCCCCCCACCCACCCATTATACCAATCCCATGATCTATATTCAGCATAGGGAAAATATTGGAGATTTGATATGGTGTAAACGTGCAATATAACATCCTTACATGCGACACAGTGTGCGCCATCCAATTCCGATTGCTTGCCGTGATCGTGATGTCATGATCCGAGCATCAATGATGTGACCGTGATGACAGCTCCACAGGACTTTATCATTGTCCCTGCAAGGTCCATTCATAATCAAAGCCTGGCTGCTTCTCTTCCACACAGCCAGCAAAAAGCAGGGGCATTTTTGAGCCAAAGAGCCCTCCTGCACTATGCTGCAGCGTGTGGCCTCGAGAAACAAGCACACCTACTCCAGAATCTTGTCCCAAGAGAAGACCCAGACTCATACACATGTGAACTGCAAAGCATAGGCTTCCATGCTGGGTCAATTTCCAAATTAACTAACTGATTCATCCAACTCTGTGCTAACTACTAGTCACCCACCACCACTGTACTAGCCGCCAAAGCTTTGTTTCTTGATGTATTTGCCCAAGCTTGATGATTTGCCATAATTCTAGTACTCCCTCCGTCCCAAAATAAGTGACTCAACTTTGTACTAGCTTTAGTGCAAAGTTAGTACAAAGTTGAGTCACTTATTTTGGGACGGAGGGAGTATTTGCTTAATGGAGAATTACAGAAGCAGTAGCAGTAGTATTGTTTTAGACAATTAGACTTTTAGTTGACTCCACACACACCAAAGGAAGAAGCACAGCCATAGTACGGAAATAACTTTGCATCCAAATTAGTCTGTACATCACCTTGCGGGAACTGTGTGTGGTTGAAGTGCGATGTGAACCACTGTACGTGTAGTGTATGTTGCAAGCACGGAAGGCAAACATGTTTGACGGGCACCCAAGGGTTAGTGTGGTGTTGCACAAGCTGTTGAGTTCTAAGTGATACATGTGGCTCAGTTGCTGCGAGGCTTGTGAGCCGACTTGAGTATGGTTTGAGAAGAGAGAAACAAACTGTTGATGACTTGATGTGGCTTGTCAAGCTGGTACTTAAGATTCACAAAGATCGAGGATTTGGCTGCCAACGTGGCAAAGATTACTGTCAAAACCAGTCTTAGGGGTGATTTGTGTTTTTCACAGTTGAGGGTTGAAAACCAGACTCGCTCATTTTTCAACAATTATATAATGCCCACGTTCCTCTAGTGTTTAATCATTCTCCACAGTGGGTTTACTACCTGTGCGTTACGCCAACTGTGCTTGCACTTATTAACTTTTTGTGTTTCAGGAAGTAAAAGTTCGATTTTCTGGATTTGGGCCTGAGGAGGATGAATGGATTAATGTTCGTAAATGTGTGCGGCTGCGGTCTCTTCCATGTGAATCTGCAGAATGTGTTGCTGTGCTTCCTGGGGATCTCATTCTTTGTTTTCAGGTAGTCATCATCTTAAAGGACTTCTGTTCACCTGACTTGGCACTTGAAAATTCTGCTTGTTAACTTATTATTCCGAGATTATTTTATTTCTATTACTTGTTGGCCTCTGATAGAGTGGGGGTATGTCGGCCGGGTTTCACCTGCCAAAAGTCTTGGGTCTTCCAAAGTTTCTGTTTTGACTGTGGTGCACATGGCAAACAGATTACTGTTGCTTATTAAGCCAAGTCACTTGTTTGGTCCTTTTTAAGAGTAATTGATTATATATTTCAACCTTGTTGATACTCAAGGCTCTGCAATTCATAGCCTCTATTTCTTGTTTGTGTGAACTATAAAGTTGTAATTCCAGTCTGTGCATTTTCAAGTGTTGTGATTGACAGTACATATACTTATTAAATGCCTTTACTTTAATCTGTAAGAAGTATAAGTTCCAGTGCTGCATGTATTTTATACGTATGATATATGCAGCGCTATAGTTGCAATGAATAGGACATTTAAGTACAACATCTGTTTCCTGTGGCTTTCCATTTTCTTGGTAATCATATTTCGTAATAGAATTTCATTGTGATGCCACTTGGTCCAACTGGCAGCATTGATTGTACAATTTATTAGTTGAGGTGTGAATGGCAAAAGGACTGTGAAATCGCTGCATTTTATTTCTAGTCATACTTATGAGTAGAAGAACTGATTTTTAATCTAAATTGGGTGTGAATTTATCCAATGAATATTCTCATTACTTTATTATTGAAGTGAGCCCTGAAAGCTTCTCTTGGAAAATGGAGGCTGTAACCTATCTCTGGTCATTTATAAAATGGATAAATCAACTTCCATCAAATAAAGGCTGCCTAAAAAATCATTGTGTTGGTAGTTGGACAAACACCTGGAACGGTAAATTAGAGCGTTGAGATTAAATGTGCATGAGTTTACTGCTAGTTCAAGACAGTATTGTACTCAAAATTGGAGTATTGTTGAGGGTCTTAGTAAGGAATTTTGGTCAGTGGGTAAGTAGTGAAGTAAAGTTGAACAAAGGGCCAGTCTATTTTGATTTGATTTAGTTGTCTTGTAATGTAGTGTTACCGTTTATCCAAGTTGATTTCTCACATGAGTAAATATTTCTTTGCTGAATTGAACAGGAAGGCAAAGAGCAGGCCCTCTATTTTGACGCTCGTGTTCTTGATGCTCAAAGGCGCAGGCATGATGTAAGAGGGTGCCGCTGCAGGTTTCTTGTTCGGTATGATCATGATCACTCTGAGGTAATTCTCCTTCTGTCTAACTCTGTTGAGCGTTCAGGCATTTACTCTGGTTCCAGTGTTACACCATTTTGGATGTCAGATGTGGGACTAGGGTCCTGGAGTTGCGATTCTGGTTCCAGGGCTATTTGCCTGCATATAGAATTTGATTTTGGGCTTTATCCTTGATTCCACGAAGATTTGATGACACATACAACCCGAGCTGGCAAAAATCAGACCTCCACCCCTCTGATTTGTATGTAGTTGGCCATGGTTTTCTTCATAACATGCCTGGACATGAATAGTGGGTAGCACGCCATGGTCCTTTGTGGACCCATTAAAACCCACCCCAGTTTCTGAAGGCAACAAAACCTGCTTTGGAATTTCCTTGTGATTTCATTTCCAACCTGCAATTTCTTTGGCAGCCAAACAAAAAAAAAATGTTAAAGGAAGAAATTATGGGAAAAATTAGTGCAAGATACTATGGTTTTTGTTCAGGCTAATTATCTTGTTATGTAGTCAAATAAAACGGAAAGCAGAGTGACGAGTATGATGTTTCAGACAAATACTTAGATTTTACATTTCTTTTGACGTGACAGGAGATTGTTCCTCTGAGGAAGGTATGCCGTCGACCAGAAACTGATTTCAGGCTCCAGATCTTGCACGCATCTAGAGCGGCGGCGTCTGCAGATGCTCAGAATGTTAGCCCAGTTGAGCAGAAACCCCAAAAGGCACACAAGATGATGGACGTGAACACTGCCGAGGTGACCGTGGTTTGCAACCCAGATCAAGGAGGGCCATCTGATAAGCCGGCTGCTCCCTTACCAGCTGCGGCTGCTGGCACCCGCGGTGATTCAGTTTCAGATGTGCAGATGGGGAATGTGGAGGTTATTCCAAAAGTTGAAGCTGCAAATGAAGCACATGACGACAAGATGAACGTGGGAGCTTAGTTGTTTTGCTTCCCTGTGTGCCTCGTTGTGAACTTATTAAGTCCAAAAAAATGTTTGCTTAGGAACTTCCGATCGAGGAAGGATGGTCGCCCGGTAACTGTAATGTGCCGATGTCGACTTGTTTGCTGGTGTGTGTACAGAGTGTTGGATTGTCGGTATCTATATAGCTATATCGTGAGACGAATGTTGTTTTCTGGTGGTGGTTGTCTTTTATCTGTTTACACTCTTAACAATTTTGAACAGAGAAAACGCACCATGCAACACGCTCATGCACCAGAAGATTTGCAAAAGCTCCAAAGCCAAGATAATCCTTGCATGTCCTGGTGCATAACTTAGGCAGAGTTGTCTTTTTTCAATCCTCTTGCTTGCTCAATGAAAAGGCAGAGCTCTGCTGATTGCTTGAAAATAAAATGTCAAACTATAATTTTACATAAAGTCGTAATTTACCTTATTGCCTAGACATGGTATCTAGGTGAATGCCACCAGGTACACTGCAATTATCTCAGTTTGGTCGTTTCAATCAATTTTCTACATCTATTTGCCATTCTCCCTAACCTCTATTCCTATTTTTCGCCTGATGATTGCATAAAGCAAGCAACGATAGACCTCAAGTGGATCAGTCACATGAAAAGCAAACAAAGATCAAACCTGGGATTCTAACTCTTGAATCCTTTGGACAAGTAGCTGCCATATCAAAAACAAAATGCTAATTATAGCCAAAAAATATATTTCTTATGGAGGTAATGCCAATCACACCCCAAATTATTGATCCATCAGTTGGCGTGTACATGAAAAGTGTATCCTACAAAAGAATGTCTTCATGTCGGTCCTGGCAGTGGCCTTGGTGTACAACAGTTTAATTTTTGCCATGCAGATCTCGATTACTAGTTGCCAGCCGCCTCACCTGGAGTCTTGGTGGTCATTTGGTCCACAGCATGCACGGTGCTCTGAAGCTCCTCCCATATAACCTTGTAAACCATTCTCTGCCTGTTCACAGCGGATTTCCCCTCGAACGCCTTCGAAACCACGTCTATGCTGAGGCCAAAAAAAGGGACAAGTCTAGTTTCAGAAATATAACCAAAGGAAAATAGTAGGACCAATCAAGCATCAGTTAATGAAAGAATCCCAAACAATGTTGCCTCAAATATAGTATATTTAAACATAAGTAGCCTACAGATATAACTAATGTTATTTTTGTCAACTCATGAACAGAAAACTGTTGGTGCTAGCAGCAGACTATCCTGGATTTCCGTAATTGTAGAATTACTAAGTTCATGTTGAGAAAAGGAGGGATCCATTTGCAGTTGAAGACAATCCTCAACATTACTGGACTAGCTGAAAATAATAAAAATGCCTACACACGGGTATGGAAAATGCCTGATAACTATTTTAACGGATTCATAAGAGAAGGTTTGATGCAGAATATGAAGGTTGATAACTTCTGATGTCAATCATGTCAATTAAGTTGTATTGCCATTTTTATCTCTTTTCAGTGTCAATTTCTAGAATTTTCCACAATCCATGATGCACGAAATAATAGAGAGATGGGAGTAATATGTATCTAAGTGATGTCTGCCACACTAATTCACTTAAGGGTGCATTTTGCATACATGATATTTGATCAATCTAACCTAATTATTGTCCAGTTTAATATTTCTGATAATGACCAGTGCCTTGGAATTTAGTTTCACCGTCTAAAATTTACGTTGCGTTCGAATAGCAAACTCATTGAACATCAATTTTGCGCACATCAATTTTTTCAACGGGAACAGGTAGCATGTCAGTATGCTGAATGCTGTTGCCTCTCCCACTGCAATAAACGATGAATGTGATGATGCTCAATGAACTATCCATATCACGTTAACACAAAATCAACTCCTATCTTTTTGAATTGATCAACATAGCCCTCCAATATCTATAAGCTGCCTTGCAGGAATTGCGCCCCCTGAGTCCCTGACCTCTCCTGCGATAGCTTCATTGCTCATCAAATACACTGGCAGTTAGCTTTCTTCTCAGATTATCATTGGCATGAAAATACTATGCCAAGCTTGTGGGCTTTTTTCTTTACATAATTGCTCAATATGGTGTCTGAGTCTGCACAAGTCCTCCACTACTTAACATGTCCGGATCATGGACTGTACCAGTAAACTCTTGTATAGCAAAAAACATTATATCCATCGTTGCTAACAACACAACTGCTAGCACCACTGCAGTTGTCATTGCTAATAGGTAGCTTCTGCCATGCTGACGCCCCGCTATGGCGCTATCCCTTCGCCTTGCTGCCGCGTCCGAGACCCTGGCTCTGGCACTACCACTGTCGCTAACAGAGCAGATTCAGACCCTGGCTCTGGCACTACCACTGTCCGCGATAACTCAGCAGGTCCCTTTCCTCAAAAGTTTACATCATGTATCTAAAGGGTTTTAAGAATATTAACTTATTAATTGCTGCATTAGTGCATTACATCCATTTTATGCATCCTTCCTAGTCTAATAAAGTAACTGAATCTAAAAGCGAATGAGCTAGTCCCTTACGTATTCATATAACTCCACACATAACTCCTAAAGTATCCCGACTATATCACCATACTACCGATGCTCCATACGCAAATGTCACTCGCAACCAAGAGGTGATCAAGAGACCACAGATTAATTCCATCTACTGCTTGAGTACAGTTACAAGTCTAGACCATGGAGTGTGTGCTCTCCACAGATAGCCCGAGGACCTAAATTACGCCCACGAAACAGCAAGCGTTCTTGACATCTACTGTGGTCAATCATGGAACCGATGGCAGGGTCAATTTTGTTACCAGACGTGGCGGCCATCCCCTGAGGCGTCGACGACGGTGACAGTGTCCGCCTCCAGCTGCTCCTTGATCTGAAAAAGGATAACAACAACATGTAAGCGACCAGAGGATTTACATCTGGGAGACATCGGCTCCACCCGTGGAGAAACCAAGATTAGAAGCAAGAGGCGCCAACGGGGTGCCAAGAAGTACCTTGGTCTCCATAGACAGCGTGATGGTGGAGCCGGTGGGCCCTTCCGGTCCCGGCGCCGACGCCCAGGCCGAGAATCCCCCGGTCCGGGTGCTGCCGGAAAGAGGGGGAGGGGACCAGGTGGTGAATCTAGCAGAGGAGGAGGAGGAGGAGGAGGAGGATAGGGAAGAGAGGGCCAGGGTGGCCTGACGGCGGATGGCGTATGAAGCGGAGGAGGAGGTGGTGAAGCGGCGGAGGAGCATGGAGGTGAAGGAGCAGGGGGCGGCGGCGGACCTCATCAGCAGCATCGTCGCAGAGGAGAGAGAGAGAGGACAGGAGAATATTTCAGATTTTTATTTTTTTGATGAGAAGCAGAAGATTTCAGAAATGTGGTCTTGCTTCAGCGGCCATTTGCTTTGGGCCTAATCCAGGTCCGAAAAGGGCCGCGTCGAGAGGTAGTGCCGTGGGCTAAAAGAAGTAGGGCCGCCAATTCATTAAGAAGAAGATATGTCACATACCTTTTTTTTTCTTATTTCTCGCACACCCTATCTCTATGAGCACCCGCGTCTCGTAGTTTACGGAAGCATCTCCTCTCACTAAACGAACATCAAAGTCTGAAATAAATCCAGAAAAATGCAAGCACCAGTGCCCAGTCTAGGCCTCAACACTTGGTGCGTTGATTTCACCGCAAGAATCTATCCCTCCAAGTAATCTCCGGTTCGTCTAAAAAAGAATTTGTAATAGTATTATTATAAAAACACCAATATTTGGGGAACAGCCGCTGGGAGCGATTTCCCAACGAACACTTAAATCATCATGCAATTTCAACTAAGTTGTCATGGAAAATTTATAAGAATTGCCATGGTCAAAAGAAAGTTATCATGTAGCACACAAAAATGCCAGCGATCTATTTTTTTTTCCATCTGCGTGATACAGATTCAGGCTATGGTGGCATTCGCTAGGGCCCCACAGAGGGAACGTTCAACAGTTAACATTTTCCTATTATAAGCATAATAAGCATACTACTACCGTGTGTTATGAGCGCCTATCTAAATACTCCCTCCTCTTTATAATATAGTGCATATAGACCTTTTTAAAATTCAAACTTTGCAATCTTTGACCAAATTTATGAAGAAAACTATCTACAACACCAGAATGTATACAATATGAAAGTATACATTGTGATGTATCTAATGAAATATATTTGG
>NC_057812.1:210096466-210097200 GCF_018294505.1 Triticum aestivum
ATCACCCAGTGTGCAGAATAAGTTATTCTTCACCCGAGATAATTTTATGATCGCTTCCTAAATAAATTACGTTTGGAATATAAATAGTTACATGCATATTGATTCAATATGTAACATTTGGTATAAAAAGCAAAAATATAGGTTATAAGATCAGAAAAATCACATTTTATGTATGTTTTACACTATGTTTTTACATTCATAATTTTACGTAATATAAAATATTTTTTACGGCGAGTACATATTTTCTTACATTCTCTTTTTATGTACGAAATAAAACAAATTTTACGAAACGTAAAAATACGGTGCCTTGATGTCAAAATAGAGAGGGGGTGAAGAATAACTATTCCTCACCCAGGATGACGAATAGCGCGACCCTATACGCTATTCGTCACCCTGGGGAAAAAAAAATGAGAAATAGTTATTTTTTACCCTCCTCTATTTTACCATCAATGCACCGTAATTTTACGTTCCGTGAGTTTTGTCTTATTTCCGACGTAAAAAGCGGCCGTAAAAAAATATATAATCACCGTAAAAAATATTTTATGTTATGTAAAATTACAAACATAAAAAACATAGTCTAAAATACACATAAACTGCAAATTTTCTTGTCTTATGACCTATATTTTACATTTCTTATGTCAAATTTTACGTAGTGAATTAATAGAAATGTAACTATTTGAATTCCAAACATGTGCAGAATAAGTTATTCTTCATCCGAGGTAATCTTACGATCA
>NC_057812.1:210097811-210129149 GCF_018294505.1 Triticum aestivum
GCACTACATTGTGAAACGGAGGGAGTATGAGTTTTGACCTTAATTTGTTATAAAAAAGACCTTAATTTATTTGTATAAATATTTGGCAAATAGTTACAGTCTTACAGAACTTGTTATAGAAAACCCTTAATTTATTTGTATATATATTTCGCAAATAGTTACAGTCTTAGAGAATCACAAGTACCACGTAATCCACTCGTTCGAATCCATGCCTAAACTGTTACTGGAAACGCAAACTCGAATTTCGAAACTAGAAACACAACTCAATGTTCACAGACTATTACAGGATGTTGTAGTTAATAGTTTTTTAGAAAAGGAGGAATCATCCTCAGCCTCTGCATCTGGGAGATGTATGCGAAGCCGTAGTTAATAGTACTACTGTAGTATATTGGAGCGTACTATCAAGAAACATCGTGCGGCGATCATCTACTTTGTTGGCCTCGCAGGAGCAGTGCACGAATCTCCAGCACCCCTGACCTGCGGCGGATGCGCCTGCCTCGCTACGCCGGCGCCGTTTGCAGGAGCAGGAGCGCACCTGAAGCCTGCTGCCGCGTACTGCCGGGGCGGGCCGAGCAGCGGCTGAGGCAGCGCGGGCACCCTGCCACCGCCATCGCCACCGGCGCCGTGTTTCTCCCACTCCGCCGGTGGCTTCACGTGCGCGAACTTGATCTCGAAAACGTCGTCGTCGTCCATGTCGTGCACCGTGGCGCGGGAGCTCGGCAGGGGCCTCATAACCGCCGGGCACTTTGCAGTACCCAACCCCTTCTCCGCATCTGCAGTGCTCTGCTGCTCTGCAGAGGACTTTCCTCTCGACGACGACGACCTCCGGCCGCACAGCCGGCCGGCGATGCACGCGGCGGCTGAGAGGAAGGAGACGACGGCGAGCACCACGAGCACCGGCCCGAAGGAGCCTCCGCCCTCGTCGGGCGCCGGCCTGCCAGTGTGCCGGACGGAGCCGGCGGAAGGATGGTAGCTGCTGCCGTACGGCAATGGCTGGGGCAGAGAAGCCATTGATGCTCACCGACTCCTGCAGCGCAAAATACTCGGTCTGCTTCGTGTGGTGGGTGCCGAGGGCTTGTTATGTAGCAGCAGCAGCGTGCCGCTAAAGGTGGCCATGTGAGATGTGACGGTGCTTTGCCCAACTTTTGTGCATGTCTCTGGGCATCTTTGAACGCTTCGGGACGCGAGAAAGTGGATCGTATGTGTTCTTCCAAGGATCTCGTCTAGAATCTGTTTCAGATCAGAAGATTTGGCTACGGCATGAGGAACTGTTCTTTTGTTCTTTGCTTGCTTTTGCCTTTGCTTTCGGGAGGGCGTTGCACTTGCACTTGCACCGGAACAAAGCACGCGCCCAGGTAAGGTGACCAAAGCATGAGGCGGGCGGTCGCTAAATAAACTTTTTTTTCTTGAAAACTCACAGGTGTGCGTATCATATATTAAAGAAGAAAAAGGGAGAGAGAGTCCTCCACGGTTACATTACATCACAAATGTACAGGCACCACATCACCGTCCGTCGTTGCACTAAGCCGACTACTCGTCTTGTGCCCACTCCAGTGCCGCTATGAAGGCCGCCGCTAAGTCGCCTCGCAAGATGCCCGCCCGCTTCCAAACCCCGCTCTCACTTGTGATTCTGTCGATAAGCCGTGCCATACCGCCGCCCCATCAAATATTATAGCGTTCATGTGCTTCCACGACTCCCATAGAGTTAGCAGGCAGATGGTGCGGATCGTCTTCGCGTGATGCCCGTGCGCGCTCTGCCTTGTGCACTATGCCTGCAATGCCTCTCCTACCTGCGGCGCGCCTCCCGAATTACCTAGGGCAAAGAAGACCCTGGTCCAAACCTCCCTTGCTAGCACACACCCTGGTCCTTTCTTTCCTTGTCCGTGCTGGGACTGCGCTGTACGCCCGCGGTGCCAACTCCTGCAACCGATAACCGTCTAGCCACCTATCTTTCCAGAATAGTGTGTCCCGTCCGTTGCCAATGACAGCTGTTGTTGCAGCCTAGAAAAGTTGTGTTGCTTCCTTCGGCACTGAGAATGAGAACTCCAGCCAGGGTCTTTCCCGATCCACCCTCTGCAGCCATAGCCATTTGGCCTGCAATGCCACATTCGTCCAGGCCAAGTCTAGTATGGCAAGACCGCCGGACCACTTGGGCGTGCACACCCGACTCCAGGCTACGGCGCACGCACCTCCGCCCACTTCCGCCTTGCCAGCCCATATGAATCCACGACAGACCTTATTCATCGCGACAATTGTCTTTGTTGGTAAGCCTAGTGCCAGCATAGAATGTATGGGGATTGCGCAAAGCACCGACAGTACGAGCATATCACGACTGCTCTTAGGAAGGGTTGCCGCCTTCCAATGTGGTAGTCGCGCAGCCAACTGTTCCACCAGGCCCCGGAGTTGGGCCGCCGTGAGCTTCCTGAGTGACAGTGGGAGGCCCAAGTATTTGCACGGGAAGGTAGTGCTCAAGCATCCCAAAGTGTGACAAACTAGGGCCAACTCCTCCTGGGAGCACCGGATGGGTAGTGTTGCGCTCTTTGCCATGTTAACTCGCAACCTAGAGGCTTGCCCAAAGATGTGGAGGATGGATTCACACGTTGCAAGTCCAACCGCCGAGGCTTGATGAAGATAGTGACATTATTCGCAAACATTGAGAGCCGCTGCCGTACACCTTGTCACGCCAGGGGTGTGAGGATGCCCGATGCCGTGGCCTTGAGGAACAGCCTGTGCAATGGCTCCATGCATAGGATGAATAACATTGGGGAGACCGGGTCCCTCTGGCGCAGGCCGCAACAGCTGAAGATCGTCTCGTTGGGCACACCATTAACAGTGACTCTCGTGGTCGATGTGGAGAGAATACCACATATCCAAGCCCTCCACCTCGCACCAAACCCCATGGTCTCCAAAACCTCGAGGAGAAACGACCATTGGATGGTGTCGAAGGCCTTAGAAATGTCCAGCTTCATAAGCACCATGGGCTCCCGTAGGGCATGCAACCGCCTAGCCGTGCACTGCACGAGCATAAAATTGTCATGGAGGGATCGCCCGTTGACAAATGCACTCTGGTGATTGCCCACAAGATGTGGGAGCTCCGCCGCCAACCGCGTAGCCAGGATCTTCTCGAAAATCTTGATGGAACCATGCATGAGGCTCACCGGCCTGAAGTCCTTCAGCCCCACCGCACCCATTTTCTTGGGCAGCAGCGAGATGATCGCCTTGTTAATTGAGGGCAGTCCACGCATGTCACCGCGGAAGAAGTGCTCAAGCACCCGCATGATGTCCTCCTTGATGATATGCCAGCACGAGGCATAGAATCGTCCCATAAAGCCGTCCGGTCCCGGCGCCTTGTCGAGTGGCACCCCTTTCACAACCTTCTCCACTTCCTCAAGGGTGAAGGGGGCTTCTAGGTGGGAAAGATCCCGAGCGGGCAATCCCAATGCGTCGCTAAATAACCTTGATTCACCCACTGACCCACCTATCTTTTGCTTTCATTTCTTTCTCTCGTCTTCGGCTTTGATTTGAATTGTCTGAGATTTTTTGTGACTTGTTTGGCGATCTGAACCCCTTCACTGATCAAAATGTTGATTAAGTGACACTAAAAATCTTCCCTTGTCTAGTTAAGCTTTTTAAAAAAGGGAAACACTAAAAATATGACGACAAGTTTTTAGGCATGGCAAAACTGACGTTTTTTATGACAATTTATATTGGCGCGATTATGAAAAATTAGTTTACAAGCACACCAATTTCCTGTCAAAAATAAACTAAGGTAGATTTTTCCATGCTCGTCAACTAAACTTGCCATCCTCGACGAACAAAATTTGCCATGTCTAAAAATTTGATGTTCGCTGGATATTCAGGTCCTAAAAAAACTAGTTAAGATTTCATTTAATATACACGAACTCAAAATGTAAGAATAAGAAGAAAAAAGGAAACATTTGGCCTCACCCAGCTGAAACTTGTTCTTCGTCGGCCGCGTCTAACGCTGCCTGATCGGTTCAGATCGTACGGCGCGAAGGCATGCACACGACTGTCTTCGACCCCATCCCCCACACCAGCCATGTGTCCCACGAATGACCCCATACCCAATCTTAGCTTCTTGCATCTATTGTCTTCCTCGTGTAACGGTGTCGACTCCTGGCCTAGTGAACCGGCTGAGGACCCCTTGTCAGTTCCGTCCTAGGCTGCATCAGGCAGCCCATGATGTATACAAGGAAGATCCGGAAGACTTGACGTATACTCCAAGACGTTGGATTCGTGGAAGGATCTACCTCGTACGTAGCTGATTAGGATCATGTACCCTAGGACCACCCGGTATCTATATAAACCGAGGGGCCTGACTCGTAGACAATATATTCAATCTCGTTGCAGTTTACACTCTATACACACTCCAACGCAATAAATCACGACCATGCATATAGTTTTATCTCTTCGGAGAGCCTGAACCTGGGTAAATCTTGTGTCCCTGTTACCATCGGTCCACGACATCTTGCTTAGGATCCCCTATCCCGAGATCTGCCAGATTTAGCTCTGTCAGTGGTGGCCCATGCAGGTCCTACTAGGTGATCATTGCAGATCGACGGGAATCAAGATCAATGCTCAGATCGGGACTAGTGCAATCTTTGTGCCGGGCCAGATGTTCATCTTCGACGATGTCACCCTCGTCGCCAAGACTGCTGGCCATCTCGGCTAGGTCGAGTCCTTTGCTCCAGGTTGGATCATGATATTCGACAACATGGAGTACACTGCGGATCTCCGCGGAGAGCTCATCTTCCCGGGCCTAGTTGCGTGCCAGGCCGAGGATCAACACGAGCCACTTCCCTTGGTCCTGATGTTAGATTTGGCCGAGGAGGAGCGTGAGAAGCCTTTGCCGGGATTGACCTCAAGTCAAATCCTGAAGTTGCTCTCGTCAGGCTCGATGTCAAATCATGCCCAGGATGATCGTGAGACTATTTTGGGGTCAATGTCAATTGTTTAGCGCAACGAACCAGGCAACCAGACTATGCGGCTTTAACGCCCTCACTTAGCCATAGGAGTTCGACAATAAAAACATGGGCGCATCCCCTAGTATCTGAACTAGAGTGCTATAAGCGTCTGATCGGGAAGTACCGATCCTTCGCGTAATGCGGAAGAAATCTCCAACGATTTACAACCTCCGAACAGCTGATCGGCTCTCGCCGCATCATGATAATCAGTTTTCGGCTTTCTCTACTAAGGTGCTCCTTTGGATAAACCAAGGCATAATTGCAGTAGTTCTCCCTTTACTACCTTAGCCGATATAGAGGAACATAAGGTAGCAAGCACAGGAGCCGGGCAACCCAACTATTGACCAAAGACATGATTCAGAGCCAATGCATACAATGCTAAATTCAGGGTGCCGAACTATACTATAAAAAGTGTTCGGACTTTTGTTGCCATAGTATGGGGTGCTATGAAGCCCCTGGCAAACATCAAATGTACCAAAGTGTATGGGTGCTACCTGATAGGGTTTACCAGAAAAAAAAGATAAAAAACGAAGAAAAAGAAGAACAAGTGATAAGCTAGGGCCGTAAAATTTGAGCCGCAAACTGTTCTTATTATAATTTCATTGGTGCGCTAAAGCGCGTTTATACAAGTAATGAAAGAAGCAGGAGGCTAGTTACTATGCCTTAACCAAGGGAGAGCTGCACGTGGGTCCTGAAAAATAGGTAGAGTGATTGTTAACGAAACCACCAAGAGAAGTACCCCATATGCCTGTGTTTCTTGCCGCCTTGGTGTGTTTGTCCTTCAAGAGTACCGATGATCAGGCCATCAGATGGGGCATGTGGGATTGAAGCCTGAAAAGGAAACGAATAAAAGTGAAAGTATGTGTGTATCCGGTGTCGGTTGAGCCGCACTGTGGATCACAAGCTAGCTATGCCTCCGTCGATGCCCATGGAATTTTGAGTGCGTAGTTATGTACGCGCGGTGCGAATGCCACTACTTGACCAGGACTGAGACGGAGGCCGAATTGCTAGTCTAGCTCCTGACGAGCCGAGTTGTCCTGCTGCAGGGTAGTTTGGAACCTCTTGACGGTGTCCGTGGGCTCGGCAGCCGAATTAAGGTTTTGCTTGAGAAGGCCACTCTGTACTTCTGCTGCTAAAGCAGCTGTGTGCTCTTCTGTACGAAGGGAGCGTTCCGTATTTCCATTGACTGTTATGACGCCACATGGATCGGGCATCTTGAGTTTGAGATAAGCATAGTGTGGCACTGCGTTGAACTGAGCAAATGCGGTTCGTCCGAGCAGCGCATGATAGCCGCTGCGAAAGGGGACGATATCGAAGATTAACTCCTCGCTTCGTAAGTTGTCCGGAGATCCGAAGACAACCTCTAGTGTGATTGAGCCCATACAACGGGGCTCTACGCCCGGTATGACTCCTTTAAAGGTAGTCTTGGGCTTGATCCGTGATGGGTTAATGCCCATTTTGTGCATTGTATCCTGATACAACAAATTGAGGCTGCTGCCACCGTCCATCAGGACTCGCGGAACCCATCAATTATTGGGTCCAGGACCAGTGCGGTTGAACCACCGTGACGGATACTGGTCGGATGATCCCGGTGATCAAAAGTGATCGGGCATGACGACCATGGATTAAATTTTGGGGTGACTGGCTCTATCATGTAGACGCCCCTGAGTGCGCACTTATGCTCCCTCTTGGGGATGTGTGTAGCGTATCATGTTTACCATTTTGACCTGAGGGGGAAACTTCTTCTGTCCCCCTGTGTTCGGCGGTCGGGGCTCCTGTCGTCGTCCTCGCTTTGCGATCCCTTATCCTTGTTTTCGGAATTTAACTTGCCGGCCTGTTTAAAAACCCAACAATCTCTATTGGTGTGATTGAGTGGTTTGTTTGGGGTGCCATGAATCTGGCACGGACGGTCAAGTATGCGGTCCAAGCTACTGAATCCGGCGTTGACCGCCGTATCCTCGGTGTTGTCATTGTTGTTTCGTCGCTTGTATCTGTTGCGTCGAGACTTGTCTTTGTTATTTTTAACTTCAGGGGTGCCGGCGTCGCTTGCATTATTTTTGCTACGGGCCAGCCAACTATCCTCACTCGCGCAAAAGCAGGTCATGAGTGCCGCAAGGGCTGCCATAGATTTTGGCTTTTATTGGCCGAGGTGGCGGGTGAGCCATTCATCGCGGATGCTATGTTTAAAGGCCGCTAGGGCTTCGGCATCCGGACAGTCAACGATTTGGTTCTTTTTGGTTAGGAACCTAGTCCAGAATTTCCTGGCTGACTCTCCATGTTGTTGAACTATGTGGCTTAAGTCATCGGCGTCTGGTGGCCGGACATATGTACCTTGGAAGTTGTTGAGGAAGGCTTCTTCCAAGTCGTCCCAGCTGCCGATAGAGTTTTCAGGCAGGCTATTTAACCAGTGCCGAGCTGGTCCTTTAAGATTTAGAGGGAGGTATTTGATGGCGTGGAGGTCATCTCCGCGGGCCATATGTATATGGAGAATGAAGTCTTCAATCCATACCGCGGGGTCTGTGGTTCCGTCGTATGATTCTATGTTCACGGGTTTGAACCCTTCTGGGAATTCATGTTCCATGACTTCATTAGTGAAGCAATGAGGATGTGCGGCGCCTCTATATCGGGCTTTATCGTGATGTAGCTCTGATGGAGTCCATCTGCGGCTTTCGGCCCACGCATGACTAGGTTTGTCACGTCCGAAATAGATGGCCGTCGTCGCGTGTCGGGGCACGTCCTCGCGATCCGTAGATCGATCTGGTATGTCCTGCTTTATTGTTCAGTTCATGCCGAAGGTCATATGTATGGCCGTGGGCTAATTTGCCTCTGCCTTTGTGATGAGGCAGGGCGGGCTGGTGTTCAGCTTGAGTTGCCATTTTGTCCCGACCACGTGGTGACCGGTCAGCCGCATTGTGCGATGGTGGTATGTATTCCGGCGCCTCATCGTCGAACTGAGGTAGCAATTTGCGCTTCGAGTAGCTTTTGGTTGGGCGCTTGAGGCCGTATTCTTCGGCTGCTGGGACATCAGTCGATTTATCATTGAGCAGATCCTGGTCAGCTTGAAGCTGTTGCTGCTTCTTTTTTAGGCTCCTTGTAGTGGCTATCAGCTGGCACTTGAAGCGCTCCTACTCAAGAGGTTCCTTAGGCATGATGAAATCCTCGGTGCCGAGGCTCGCCTCGTCCTCGGAGAGCAGAAGATAATTGCCGTCCTCCGAGTCTTCGTGCGTGGCCTATTTTCCAGGGCTGACCTGCCCATCTTCCCGTTCATCTTGCTCAGTAGCTGTGTCAACGGGGTCTTCGTTGTCTTCGACACCTTCTGGAGTATTATCTTCTCCTGTGCCGGTGTTGCTGTCTCTACTGCGGCGTGACTTAGAGCAGCATCGCTGACGCCGACGCTTTGATTGTATTTCAGAAGGTTTATCCTCTACTGGGTCTTCCTTGTCATCGCCGCTGTTCTCCTTTGGTGCATCCACCATGTATACATCATACGAGGAAGTGGCAGTCCAGCGTCCGGTGAACGGCGGGTTCTAGGCCTCTTCTTCTTCGGCATCATTGTCCATACCATCGATGTCGTCGGAGCCGTAAGCAAGAGTGTCAGTTAAATCCTCGACAGTGGCTATAAAGTGGGTGGCGGGTGGGGAGCAAAATTTTCCGCCATCAGCCCCTAGTTCGAACCGGACATAGTTCGACTGTGGGTCCCCCGCCAAGGACAGATTCTTTAATGAGTTTAGCACATTGCCCAAGGCCGAGTGCTGGAAGATGTCTGCGGCGTTGAACTCGAAGATCGATAAACAATCAAGTTCGGCGTCCGCGGGCTCACATGGTTCGGAACTTATGGGCGGAGATGAGTCCGGAGTTCCGGTGACACAGATATCGTGTGAGGTTAAGTCCATGTGCAGCTCCAACGCCGGGGAATCTGTGGCCTCTGTGGTGGGGTTGAGCCTCCGATCCTTGGATGGCATAGTATGCTCCGGATCTAAGGCCAGAGCGGTTGCAGGAGCTATCTCCTAAATGCGGTCCGATGACAGATTTAGGTCATGTTCATTGAGGTGACCAGGAGCGGTCGCCGCGGTCTCAAATCCGGCAAAGATCAAATCTCCACGGATGTCCGCGATGTAGTTCAAGCTCCCAAATCTGACCTGATGGCCAGGGGCGTAGCTTTCGATCTGCTCCAGATGGTCAAGCGAGTTGCCCCGCAGTGCGAAGCCGCCGAACACGAAGATTTGTTCGGGGAGGAAGACCCCCCTGGACAGCATCGTTGTAGATGATTGAAGGAGCCATCAAACCTCTTGACGATGACACAGTGGAACTCTCAATGAAAGAACCAATGTCGGTGTCAAAACTGGCGGATCTCGGGTAGGGGTGAGGGAGTCCTAGACTAAGGGGTCCTCGAGCGTCCGGCCTGTTAGTCATGGGCCGGACTGATGGGCTTTGAAGATACGAAGACCGAAGACTGCACCCGTGTCCGGATAGGACTCTCCTTGGCGTGGAAGGCAAGCTTGGCGACAGAATATGTAGATTCCTTTCTTTGTAACCGACCTTGTCTAACCCTAGATCCTCCCGGTGTCTATATAAACCGGAGGACTTAGTACGGAGGAGATACTCATTATCATAACCATACAAGCTGGAGCTCTAGGGTTTAGCCATTACGATCTCGTGGTAGATCAACTCTTGTAATACTCATATTCACCAAGATCAATCAAGTAGGACGTAGGGTATTACCTCCATAGAGAGGTCCCAAACCTGGGTAAAACATTGTGTCCCCTGTCTCCTGTTACCATCGACCTTAGACGCACAGTTCGGGACCCCCTACCCGAGATCCACCGGTTTTGACACCGACATTGGTGCTTTTATTGAGAGTTCCCCTGTGCTGTCCGCCAAAAGGTTTGATGGCCCCTTCAATCATCAATAATGACGCTGTCCAAGGAGAAATTTTCCTCCCCGGACAAAACTTTGTGTTCGGCAGCTTTGCACTACGGCCAATTCGTTTGGCCATCTGGAGCAGTTCGAAAGCTACGCCTCTGGCCATCAGGTCAGATTTGGGAGCTTGAACTACGTTGCGGACATCCGTGGTGACTTGATCTTGCCGGATTCGAGACCGCGGCTACCACTCCGGGTCACCCCGAGAGACATGGCCTAAATCTGTCATCGGACTGCATCCAGGAGACAGCTCCCATAACTGCTCTGGCCTTAGATCCGGAGCAGACTGCGCCATCGAAGGACGGGAAGCTCAACCCCGCCACGGAGCCACAGATTCCCCGGCGTTGGAGCCGCACATAGACTCGATCTCACATGATACCTGTGCCACCGGAACTCCGGACTCGTCTTCGGCCGTAAGTTCCGAACCATATGAGCCCGCGGACGCCGAACTTGATCGTCTATCGATCTTCGAATTCAGCGCCGGAGACATCTTCCAGCACTCACCTTTGGGCGACGTGCTAAACTCATTAAAAACCTATCCTTGATGAAGGACTCATAGCCGAACTATATCTGGTCCGAACTAGGGGCTGATGGTGGAGAATTTTGCTTCCCACCCGCCACCCACTTCATAGCCACGGTCGAGGATTTGACTGACACACTTGATTACGACTCCGAGGACATCGACGGTATGGATGACGATGCCAGAGAAGAAGAGGCCCATAACCTGCCGTTCACTGGACGCTGGACGACCACTTCCTCATATAATGTATACATGGTGGATGCACCAAAGGAGAACAGTGGCGACGACAAGGAAGATCCAGCTGAGGATAAACCTTCCGAAATACAATCCAAGCGCCGGTGTCAGCGGCGCCGCTCTAAGTCACGCTGTAGTAGAAACAACAACACCGACATAGGAGAAGATAACACTCCAGAAGGTGTCGAAGACAACAAAGACCCCATTGAAACAGCTAATGAACAAGATGAACGGGAAGATTGGCAGGTTAGCCCTGGTAAACAGGCCACACACGAAGACTCAGAGGACGGAAGTTATCTTCCGCTCTCTGACGATGAGGTGAGCCTCGGCACTGACAATTTCATCATGCCAGAGGAACCTCTTGAGCAGGAGCGCTTCAAGCGCCAGCTAATAGCCGCTGCAAGGAGCCTAAAAAAGAAGCAGCAACAGCTTCAGGCTGACCAAGATCTGCTCAATGATAAATGGACTGATGTCCTAGTAGCCGAAGAATACGGCCTCAAGCGCCCAACCAAAAGCTACCCAAAGTGCAAATTGCTACCTCATTTTGATGAGGAGGCGCCGGAATACATACCACCATCGTACAATATGGCTGACCAACCACCACATGGTCGGGACAGAACGGCAGCTCACGCCGAACACCAGCCCGCCCCGCCTCATCGCACAGGTAGAGGCAAATTAGCCCACGGCCATACATATGACCTCCGGCAAAACTTGAACAATAAAGCAGGACATACCAGATCAATCTACGGATCACGAGGACGTGCCTCGACACGCGACGACGGCCACCTATTCGGACGTGACAGACTTAGTCATGCGTGGGCTGAAAACCGCAGATGGACTCCATCAGAGCTATGTCACGATATGGCCCGATATAGAGGCGCCGCACACCCTCATTACTTCACTGATGAGGTCATGGATTATGAATTCCCAGAAGGGTTCAAACCCGTGAATATAGAATCATACGATGGAACCATGGACCCCGCAGTGTGGATCGAAGACTTCATTCTCCACATTCATATGGCCAACGGTGATGACCTCCACGCCATCAAATACCTCCCTTTAAAACTCAAGGGGCCAGCTCGGCACTGGTTAAACAACCTGCCTGAAAATTCTATCGGCAGCTGGGAGGACTTGGAAGAAGCCTTCCTGGATAACTTCCAAGGTACATATGTCCGGCCACCAGACGCCGATGACTTAAGCCACATAGTTCAACAACCTGGAGAGTCCGCCAGGAAATTCTGGACTAGGTTCTTAACTAAAAACAACCAAATCGTTGATTGTCCGGATACCGAAGCCCTAGCAGCCTTCAAACACAGCATCCACGATGAATGGCTCACTCGCCACCTCGGCCAAGAAAAGCCAAAATCCATGGCGGCCCTTGTCGGTGTCAAAACCGGCGGATCTCGGGTAGGGGGTCCCGAACAGTGCGTCTAGGCCGGATGGTAACAGGAGGCAGGGAACACTTTGTTTTACCCAGGTTCGGGCCCTCTCGATGGAGGTAATACCCTACTCCTGCTTGATTAATATTGATGATATGGATAGTACAAGAGTAGATCTACCAAGAGATCAAGGAGGCTAAACCCTAGAAGCTAGCCTATGGTATGATTGTTGTGTATGGAGTTGATTGACTACGGACTACAACCCTCCGGTTTATATAGACACCGGATAGGGTTAGGGTTACATAAAGTCGGTTACAATGGTAGGAGATCTTGAATATCCGCATCGCCAAGCTTGCCTTCCACGCCAAGGAAAGTCCCATCCGGACACGGGACGAAGTCTTCAATCTTGTATCTTCATAGTCCGGGAGTCCGGCTGAAGGTATAGTCCGGCTACCCGAACACCCCCTAATCCAGGACTCCCTCAGTAGCCCCTGAACCAGGCTTCAATGATGACGAGTCCGGCGCGCAAATTGTCTTCGGCATTGCAAGGCGGGTTCCTCCTCCAAGTCCTTCATAGAAGATTGTAAACACCAATAGTAGTGTCCGGCTCTGCAAAATAAGTTTCCACATATTGCCATAGAGAGAATAATATTAACACAAATCAAATCTGCTGACGTATTCCGTAGTGCGTCATCACACTACGGCCAAGTTCTTTACTCGAATCGTTTTTACTTTTCCACCTCAGCATGTTTTGCGAGGCTGTTTCCTTGGCACGTCTTGTTAAAGCAGAGATCGTGTGCCCCCCTTTTACGGGATTCTCATCAATACAGATGTGGGTAACCCAATCGTGCCCGTTAGCGTGTTTTCTCGATTAAAGGCGAGTCCCAAACGGTTACGGGGAGGGCTTCTGGTATTCAACCTCTTATAAAGAGACCAAGGCCTTACTCCTTTTTCCAATCTCAAACGAGTTCGCCCGTCGCCCCGAGTTCCAACACCCTAGGCTCCAAATTCCAGGCGCTTTGGACCTTCGACAATGTCCGGTTCCGACCTTCAAGGCCGATGGATGCCCTCTTCCGTCACGGAGGAGGACGTGCTAAAGTTGAGAGAGGCTAAGTTCTTGACCGCCGAAATTCCGCATAGGTTGCCTACTCAAAGGCAGGCTATTCCCAATCCCAGCCTGGTGAGAGCGTAGTGTTCATGTCTCACTTCCTTCGGGGGTTAGGCTTCCCGATGGATCCCTTCGTGAGGGGGCTGCTGTTTTATTATGGGCTGGAATTTCATGACTTAGCCCCGGAGTCCATCCTCCACATTTCCTCATTCATCATTGTGTGTGAAGCGTTCCTCCGTGTTACTCCTCACTTCGGATTATGGCTCAAGACTTTTGGATTGGAGCCGAAGATGATCGAGGGACGGCACGCAGAGTGCGGAGGCGCTGTCATAAGTAAGAATGCTGATGCTCCATGGCCCGAGGGCTCCTTTCAAGAGGAGCTCGGCTTGTGGCAACGAGAATGGTTCTATATCACCGCTCCCAGGAGCGCCAAGTGGGCGGCGCCTCCTGCCTTTCGCTCGGGTCCCCCATCACGGCTAGCATCATGGGTCAACAAAGGATTAGATTGGGGTTTGCCCAAAGACGTGCCCCTGTTACAGGGCCGAATTAAGGATCTCTTGGAAGGAGACCTCAGTTTGGTCAAGGTGATGCAGGTCATGCTGATTCGCCGAATATTGCCCGGCAAACGTCGCCCCCTTCGCCTGTGGGAGTTTAATCCGGAGGGACCGCGAGCTCTCCAGAATTTTATGGGCGCAACGCCCGCGCAGATGTATAGAATGTTCTTCGGATCACAAGAGATGTGTCCGGATTTAACCGAAGACGCAGGCCTAAGCTGCAATCGCCTGGATACTCAAGTAAGCAACCCTGTGCCCGGACCTTCTATCCGTATAATTGTCATAAACTTGCCCCTAAAAGAGCCATCCTTTTAAACAGGAGTGGATAGCGAAGGCAAAGCTGATTAGGTGTCTGGCTCCCCTTCCTGAAACCAGGCTGGATCCCGTGCTAGTCAGGATGCTGGAGATAATGCCTTTGGAGGGTGAGGACAAGGAAGCTATGGCCTCCTCGAAGGAGGCTGCCCCGAAGGGAGGAACCGACAATTCCTCTCCTAAGGGGAAGAAGAGAGCCGCCTCTGACGACCCAGAAACCATGGCCTCGAAACGGGGGAGAAAATCCTTGTCAGAGGGTCCGACGCCGAGGAGTTCCTCGGCCGGACTACGCCCTCAAGGGGATCAGCCCTCCAGCGAGCCGTAAGTAGAGAGAGGTTTTCCTTTTGAGGGATGAGAGAAATCCTTGATTTATATCTGAGAAGATTAACCGAAATTTTACGTTGTAGCTCGGACCTCAGCCCTTCTCAGCAGAGCTCGTCTTCGGGGGATCTTCTTCCGGAGATGATGGAGAGCGGGACGCCTCCCCCTGCCGTACTGCCTAGCGAGGCGGGCGACCCTGAGGTGTCGTCGCGGAGGGTTTCTCTGAATCCGGCAGGGGCGGAAGATAGCTATGTGGGCTCCCAAGGCTCTCCGCATCCGGCCTTCGAAAGAGGCCATAGGACAAGTCCGGCACCGTCTGGTGCTCGGCCGGAGGAGCTGAAGATTCTGCTGGGGCGAGCTTCTATCTCAGAGGAGCACCGTGCACGGTGATTGAACGGATTTCATCCGCAGAAAGCGGATTGCATGAGGCCGTCAAAAGTTTACTCACGGGTTTTGAGGTACGTTAGATAATGTACACTTTTGTCAGTTGCGCATAAGTAAGATGCGCCCTGTATAGATAGTAGCCCCTGAGACTCTGCGCGTTGTCAAGAAATGACGGCACGCAGAGGATCATAATCCCAGGTCTAAGATGTCGCCTTTGAATGTAGGTGGCGAGGTGTCCGAAATCAAGCCGAACTGATGATGTGGCCGAACTAAAGCGGCAACTGGACGTGGCAGACGCCGACATCACGCTTGTCAACAAGCGGCTTGATGAGGCTCAAGGTATGTAATTCTTCGGGCGGCATCATGTAAGAGGAGCTTCATGTCAGTGTCTTAGAATGTGTATGCTTGACGCAGATGGTACGACCGTCGTGGAGAATCTTAGGGCAGAACTTGCCCGAGCTAAGGAGCAAGCCAGAAAAAGCGATGCGGCTACCGAGAAGGCCCTTGAAGAGCTGAAAGCCGAACAGGCTGCTCACTGCCGAAGCAAAGAAGAAATGGCCGAGATGGCCGAGAAGTTAAAGAGCGCTGCAGACCGTTGCAAACTTCTTGAGAAAGAAGACCGGGCGAGACAGACGGACTTAGAGAAGGCCGTTGCCGATGCCAAGGATGCTCGCTCTACGATGAGAGCTGCAAGGGAGGAGCTGCGTCAGGCCGAATAGATTGCGGCTGGAAAGCCCTTTATGCTGCGGAGGAAGTTTTGTGATCCGAAGTTTGCTCTGTTGGACCGGATGTGGAGCGTGGAGGATACCTATCTGGATTTGGCAGCGAGTGCTGCTGATGCGACTGAACACTTTCGAGATCAGAAAGATCGCGAAGTGGAAAAGCTTTTCTGGTCGCAGTTTCACAATCGAGAGCGTCCACTGGCAGTGGATGATCGTTTGGCTCAATGGGCCGAACTGAATAGGTTGTCTGGACTCGCCATGAAGTACGTCATGGGTCACCTGTGGCCGGGGAGATCGGAGCCGAAGAGTTACTTCAGCTTGGTGCAGCAATTCCTTGACGCGGTGCCGCGTATAAATGCAATGAAGAGGTCAGCATGCATAGAGGGCGCTAGGATGGCTCTTGCCCGTGTTAAGACATATTGGGCAGAGATGGAGACCACCATTGTTGTGTCCCGAGATTCGGACAAAAGCCGAGTATCCTCCGAGCACTATTTTTAGGAAGTTCTTGAAGGCGCTCGTATAATAGAGACGCAGTACTCGAAAGATGCTATGTTATGATAGCATATGTAATTATAAAGTAATATTTTGATAAACTGTAGTGGTCTTTTTTATACTTGTGCCTCCAAGTATTGGGAACACCTCCTATGCGGCAGTTTTAAGATATATATATATATATATATATATATATATATATATATATATATATATATATATATATATAGAATCTGAAAGATGGCAGTCGTTGGCTTCAGCCCCCATGCACATAGTGCGGGGGTGCTCGCAGAAGACGCATTTTCACACTTAACCCAACGTCTTGGTCCTACAAAGGAGGTGATAGCGCAGCGGGCCAGGAAACCGGACTATAATGCTTTAACACTTTCACTTAGCCATAGGTGTTTGACAATGAGACTCTTTAGGTAGCTCCTTGGTGGCAATTGCGCTCGTCCAAATTCGGGGCACGTGTGTGCCTGACCGGGAAGCGGCCCTTCGTTAAAGCGGAGGAATCCGATAGATTCCGATAGGTCATCAAGTGGCTGACCAGTGTCACGCTACATCATGACAGTCAGTTTTCGGCTTTCTCTACTGAGGTGCTCGCCCGGCCGAACCGGGGGCACAATCGCAGTAGTTCTCCTGGTGCTACCTTAGCCGATAGAGCGGAACGTAAGGTAGCCGAACTCAGGAGCCGGGCAACCCAACATTTGACCAAAGACATGATTCGGAGCTGATGCATATAATGCCAAAACTCGCAACGCCGAACACTCCCTAAGGTGTTCGGTCTTTATGAGTGCGGGCGAAACGACACTCTTTATTAAAAAAGCCCCTAGTGTCCAGGTACGTGCAAAAATTCTGACGTGGCCACATGCCAAGACGCCAGCCTCCTCCTTGGTTATATCAGAAAGAAAAAACCAGGGGATGTGTAGCAACAAGAGACAGTAAAAAAGGTTTACGCAGGGTCTTAATCTAAAAAGAATCCTTTAGGACGGGTCCCTACTGCACGTCTGCGCCTGTGTCTCCGTTGTGCTGTATCCTGGACGGGCGCCGCACGACGTTCATCTGTAAAAGAGAGGATCTGAGTTGAAAATGGGTCGTGCCGAAAAAAGTTTAAAATAAACAAAGTATAAAGGAAGATATATTATTGTCTCAATGATGATTTTGCACCGAACTCATCTATCCGCGTTCGTGGTCTTTAATGACCTATTTCGAAGTTTTCTGGCCGGTGAGGCCGTTTTGCTATGGGGCTGTCAAAGCGGCCGCACAGTCCTCCGCTTGGGGAGGTGCACTTTAGTGCTTCCCCTTCAAAGAGATGATGCCTCGTGGACCGGGCATCTTAAGCGTAAGAGATGCATAATGCGGTATTGCGTTAAAGCGAGCGAAAGCTTCGCGTCCTAGTAGTGCTTGATAGCGACTTGAGAACGGGATGATATGGAAGGTCAGCTTTTCGTGGTGGAGGTTATCGGCCGAGCCGAATATGACTTCGAGCCGGAGAAAACCCATACAATGGGTGTCCGGACCAGGTATTACCCCTTGAAAGGAGGTTTTGCTGCGGCGGATTCTTGCTGGGTTTATCCCCATGTGCTGGATTGTATCCTGATATATCAGGTTTAGTCCACTGCCGCCGTCCATAAGGAAATTTGAAAACTGGAGTCCACCAATTATTGGATCGAGTATCAAGGCAGTCCAGCCTACATTCTTGATATTCCTAGAATAATCCAGCTGATTGAAGATGATTGGTTTTGACAACCAATGGCGGGACCCTTTGGGGATGGGCCGTGTGGTGCGTACGTTTACGGGCGCCGCATGTTTTGTTATGTGAAGTAAGTTCACTGTTTTTACTTCTTGTGGGAAGCTCTTTTGTTTCCTGGTGCTCTGCTTTTGGGGTTCGTCCTCGTCTTCGCTTGGTGTGTCGAGCCCCTTGTGTTCGGCATTTAGTCTGCCGGATTGTTTGAAAACCCAACAGTCTCTGTGGGTATGGTTAGCGGGCTTCCCGGAGTACTGTGTATCTGACATATCCTGTCCAGGATTTTATTTAGGTTGGATGGATCGTCCCTATTATCCCGGGGGGGGGGGGGCGATTTTTCCTGTTTTTGACGTGAGCCTTTGAATCCGGCATTGACTGTCGTGCTCTTTGGACTTTTGTCCTTAGTCCAGCGACGGTCCTTGTTGCGTCGCGGTTTTCCGTTTCCATCCCTAGTTTTGGATGTACTTGGGTCGCTGGGGCTGCACCTTGCCAACCAGCTGTCCTCCCCTGCACAAAAGCGGGTCATGAGGCTTGTTAGTGCGGCCATTGTTCTTGGCTTTTCTTGGCCGAGGTGTCTGGCGAGCCATTCGTCTCGGACGTTATGCCTGAAAGCTGCTAAGGCTTCGACGTCCGGACAGTCGACTATCTGATTCTTTTTAGTGAGGAATCTATTCTAGAACTGCCGAGCTGATTCTCCGGGTTGTTGAGTTATGTGACTAAGATCGTCTGCATCCAGAGGGCAGACATAGGTCCCTTGAAAGTTTGCTCGGAAAGCATCCTCGAGCTCTTCCCAGCTTCCAATTGTGTTTTCGGGAAGGCTTTTAAGCCAATGCCGGGCTGGCCCTTTAAGCTTAAGGGGTAGATATTTTATGGCGTGGAGATCATCTCCTCTAGCCATGTGTATGTGGAGGATATAATCCTCGATCCAGACTCCAGGGTCTGTTGTTCCATCATATGCCTCCATGTTTACGGGTTTGAATCCCTCTGGGAATTCATGGTCCAGGACCTCATCGGTGAAACATAGGGGGTGTGCGGCGCCCCTGTATTTGGGTATGCCGGATTCTGATGATGGCTTCATAGTGTTGCTTACGAGAGCTTGCTTTCTTGGCCCATAAATGGACCTGACTGGGCCATGATGCGAATCCTTAAGTGGGTCGCATGCCGATTTAGGTGTGGTGCCGCTTGCCGCTTTATGGGGTCGTCTATCCGACCATGTGGCTTTTTCATTTTTTGAATGCGAGGGCTCTAGGGCCTCTTCGTTGAATTCAGGCAGTAGCTTTCTTTTCGGATAGCTTTTTGTGCGGCGACTATCGCCGTACTTATCTGTGGTATTGATTACTTTGCTCCATCTAATCCGGAGTGCGTCTTCCGCTATTTTTAGCTTCCGCTTCTGCTTCTTTAGGCTGCGTGCAGCTGCAACGAGCTTCTCGTGGAGATTCTTCTGCTCCATAGGTTTATTCGGCGTGAGGTCGTCCGGAATGCCGTTTTTGCCGGGGGAGGGATGTTCAGTTTCTCTATTCGTGTTGCCCTGTTCGGACGGTTGCTCTAAGGCCTGCTCGTCGTCTACCGGCTCGTCCTGCTCTATGGCTGGGTTTTTGTCGAGGCGGGGCTTGGGTCGGCGTTTACGCCGATGCTTTGATTGCTTTTCGGAGGGTCGATCTCCCGTCCCATCCCCTTTTTCCTTGTTGTCGCTTCCTTTAGGGGTATCCACCATGTACACATCGTGAGATGAGGTGGCTGTCCAATGCCCTATGGGCGTTGGTTCGTCGGTATCTCCTGCATCGTCATCCATGCTGTCGATGTCTCCGGAGTCGAAGTTGAGCACGTCGTTTAAATTGTCGACAGTGGCTACCAAGTGGGTGGTGGTTGGCTTTGAATTTCTTCATCATCCGTATCCCATCCTCACTGACCGTAGTTCGGCCAGGGCTCTCCTGATAAGGAGAGAGACTTGAGAGAGTTCAGGATATCGCCACAAGGCAAGTGCTGAAAGATGTCTGCAGTGGTGAACTTCATTATCGGCGCCCCATCGGATTCGATTGGCGGGGGCGCGGGGGGTTTGGAGTCCGGTGAGGAGTCCAGATCCTCGGAGTCACAGGTAGTGCAGAGTGCGGGGCTAGCGTTCGGCTCAATCGCTTTCCGGATCGCAGCCCCTGAGGTGACGTCCAACCGTTCATCCTCGATTGGCGCAATAGGCTCCGAGTTAGGGGTCGGAACCGATGCGTATGCGGCCTCCAAGGCGCTGTTCGACGGCAGAGCTATATCATGCCTATCGAGACAGTGCGGCACGCTTGGCCGTGGCTCGAACCCGTCGAAGATCAAGTCTCCGCGGATGTCGGCCGTGTAGTTTAAACTGCCGAACCTGACCTGATGGCCAGGGGCGTAGCTTTCGATCTGCTCCAGGTGGCCGAGCGAATTGGCCCGCAGAGCGAAGCCGCCAAAGACGAAGATCTGTCCGGGGAGAAAAGTCTCACCCTGGATCGCATCGTTGTTGATGATCAAAGGTTCCATCGGGCCTAAGGGCGACGACAGAGAGGAACCCTCAATGAAAGCACCAATGTCGGTGTCAAAACCGGCGGATCTCGGGTAGGGGGTCCCGAACTGTGCGTCTAGGCCGGATGGTAACAGGAGGCAGGGAACACTTTGTTTTACCCAGGTTCGGGCCCTCTCGATGGAGGTAATACCCTACTCCTGCTTGATTAATATTGATGATATGGGTAGTACAAGAGTAGATCTACCACGAGATCAAGGAGGCTAAACCCTAGAAGCTAGCCTATGGTATGATTGTTGTGTATGGAGTTGATTGACTACGGACTACAACCCTCCGGTTTATATAGACACCGGATAGGGTTAGGGTTACATAAAGTCGGTTACAATGGTAGGAGATCTTGAATATCCGCATCGCCAAGCTTGCCTTCCACGCCAAGGAAAGTCCCATCCGGACACGGGACGAAGTCTTCAATCTTGTATCTTCATAGTCCGGGAGTCCGGCTGAAGGTATAGTCCGGCTATCCGAACACCCCCTAATCCAGGACTCCCTCAGCCCTCACGGCACTCATGGCCCACTTTTGTGCGGGCGAGGACGGTTGGTTGGCCCGTAGCAAACACAATGCAAGCGATGCCGGCACCCCTGAAGTTAAAAATAACAAAGACAAATCTCAAAGCAACATATACAAGCGTCGAAACAACAATGACAACACCGAGGATATGGTGGTCAATGCCGGATTCAGTGGCTCTAAGTCCGGTCAGCGGAAGAAGCCGTTCCAAAAGAATAATTCAGACCCATCTAGCTTGGACCGCATACTTGATCGTCCGTGCCAGATTCATGGCACCCCAGACAAACCACCCAATCATACAAATAGAGATTGCTGGGTTTTTAAATAGGACGGCCAATTAAACGCTGAGAACAGGGAAAAGGGATCGCAAAGCGAGGACGATGATGAAGAGCCCCGACAACTGAAGACAGGGGGACAGAAGAAGTTTCCCCCTCAGGTCAAAACGGTGAACATGATATACGCTACCCACATCCCCAAGAGGGAGCGCAAGCATGCGCTCAGGGATGTCTACGCGATAGAGCTAGTCGCCCAAAAAATTAATCCATGGTCGTCATGCCCGATCACTTTTGATCGCCGGGATCATCCGACCAGTATCCGTCACGGTGGCTCAGCCGCACTGGTCCTAGGCCCAATAATTGACGGGTTCCAACTGACTCACGTCCTTATGGACGGAGGTAGCAGCCTCAATCTACTCTATCAGGATACAGCGCGAACAATGGGCATTAACCCATCACGGATCAAGCCCACCAGGACTACCTTCAAAGGAGTCATACCAGGTGTAGAGGCCCGCTGTACGGGCTCAATCACACTAGAGGTTGTCTTCAGATCTCCAGACAACTTCCGAAGCGAGGACTTAATCTTCGATATCGTCCCCTTCCGCAGTGGCTATCACGCACTACTCAGACGAACTGCGTTCGCTCGATTCAACGCAGTACCACACTATGCTTATCTCAAGCTCAAGATGCCCGGTCCACGCGGCGTCATAACGGTCAATGGAAATATGGAACGCCCCTCCATACAGAAGAGCACACAACTACCTTAGCAGCAGAAATACAGAGCGGCCTTCTCAAGCAGAACCTTAATTCGGCTGCCGAGCCCACGGACACCGTTAAGAGGGTCCGAACTACTCTACAACAGGAGAGTTCGGCTCATCAGGAGCTCGACTAGCAATCCGGCCTCCGTCCCAGCCCCGATCAAGTGGTGGCATTCGTGCCGCGCGTACATACTACGCACTCAAAATCCCATGGGCATCGACAGAGGCATAGCTAGCTCGTGGTCCATACTACGGCTCAACCGGCATCAGATATACACATACTTTCACTTTTACTTGTCTCCTTTTCAGGTCTCAATCCCACAGGCCCCATCTGGTGGTCTGGTCATCGGTCCTCTTGAAGGATAAACACACCAAGATGGCGAGAAACGCAGACATATGGGGGACTTTTTAGGTGATTCCGTTAACGATAACTCTACCTGTTTTTCAGGACCCACATGCAGATCTCCCTTGGTTTCGGCATGTTAAATAGCATGTTGCTTATCACACCACCTGTATTAATGTGCCTTGACGTACTAATTAAATTACAATGACAACAGTTTGCGGCTGGAGCTTTAGGACCCCACCTTTTTACCTTTGCACCTTTTCTGTTTTCTTTCTCTTTTTTCTCTCAGCTTCCCCGTGGATAACCCTATCAGGTAGCACCCGTACACTTTGGTACATGTGATGTTTGCCAGGGGCTTCATAGCACCCCACATTGCGGCAACAAAAGTCTGAACACTTTTTATAAGTATAGTTCGGCACCCGAATTTTGCATTATATGAATTGGCTCCGAATCATGTCTTTGGTCAATAGTTGGGTTGCCCGGCTCCTGTGCTTGCTACCTTATGTTCCGCTATATCGGCTAAGGTAGTAAAGGGAGAACTACTTCAATTGTGCCTTGGTTTATCCAAAGGAGCACCTTAGTAGAGAAAGCCGGAAACTGACTGTCATAATGCAGCGAGAGCCGGTCAGCTGTTCGGAGGTTACAAATCGTTGGAGATTTCTTCCACATTACGTGAAGGATTGGTACTTCCCGATTAGACACTTATAGCACTCTAGTTCGGATACTAGGGGCTGCGCCCATGTTTTTATTATCGAACTCCTATGGCTAAGTGAGGGCATTACAGCCGCATAGTCTGGTTGCTTGGTTCGTTGCGCTAAACAACTCCTTCAAGGACCATCTAATTGGATCAAGATTGTTTAGATTCCATCCTGAACACCCCCGTACTACCTACATGGGGGCAGAAGCCGACGACTAGTTAACCCTCAGATTTCATACAACACGGCCGCACAGGAAGTAAAAATTTAAAAACATAACCAACATTATATTGCACAATTACTTTGTTTTATCATACAAGGTAGAGGGAGCTCGAATACATTCATTCAAAGATAGTGTCTTTCGCACAATGATCCGCAACAATGCGGGACCCCTCCAAGACATCGCTGAAGTATCTCTCGGGTGTGTGGTGCACCTTGCCCTCCGGCGGCCCCTTAGTCGCTAATTTGACAGCGTCCAACTTCACCCACCAGACCTTGCGATAGGAGAAGGCCAGATGTGCGCCCTCGATGCGGATGGACCGCTTGACGACGTCCAGCCGAGGATAGGCATCCACCAGTCACTTCATGAGGCCGAAGTAACTGCCGGGTATAGCTTCGGCTGGCCACAACCGGATTATTAAATCCTTCATGGCCAGTTCGGCCACCCTATGCAGCTCGACCAGCTGTTTTAGCTAATTGCTGAAGGGCACCGGATGTTCTGGCGCGAGATATTGCGACCAAAACAGCTTCTCCATGGAGCTCCCTTCTTCGGCTCGGAAGAACTCTGCGGCATCAGCCACACTGCATGGCAGATCAGTAAAAGCCCCTGGAGAACTCCGAATCCGGGTTAGTAAACAATATTTCATCTTCACATTCTTGCTTTGCATATTGAATGCCTTACCCACCGCGATCTTCCTGGCCTCCTGGATCTCCTGGAGGGCGCCCTGGGCCTCATTTCGGGCTGCCTCCGCACTCTGACAAGCCTTGGCAAGTTCGGTCTCTTGAACCGACGCATCGTGCTCCAAGGCCTTGCAATTCTTCACCGCGTCCTCGAGCTCCTGTTGGACCTTGTTGACCCGGGCCTTGAGATTCTTCCGAGCGGCCTGCTCCTTGACAGCCTTCCCTTCGGCTTCAATCAGGGCCTTTTTTAGGGCCTCAACCTCGGTCATCGCCTCTGTACACATCATGGCATTTCGGTCATTGCATATCATTTTCCTTTTTTTGAATACATAACAGGTTATTACTTACCTTGTTTTTCCTGGAGCTGCCTCTTCACCTGGCCCAGCTCCTCCTTGGCCTCCGCCAGTTTCTGCTTCAGTCCGGAGACTTCGGCACTATGCGAGGCTGCGGCCAACAGCGACGCCTGTGTTTACATTTCAGAAAATTTTAGTTAGTTTCCTGCAATAGGAGATTGATCCTCTATCCGCCTTTTTCTTTCCGAACACCGGACAGTGTCTCAGGGGCTACTGTCTACATTGGGATTTTCTCTTTTTTGCGTTGCTTACCTCAAAACCTGTCAGCAGGCTACTCCAGGCTTCGGTTAGTCCGCTCTTGGCGGACTGAACCCTTTCAATTACCATGCCCATAAGGACATGGTGCTCATCCACAATGGAAGCGCCTCGCAGCGCCTCCAGCAGATTATCCGGTGCCCCTGGTTGGACAGGGGTCACTAGCGAAATAGGCACCCCCTTCTTTCGAAGGAGGTTGCGTGCCGGATTCCAGAGCCGCATCAGTCTCCGGAATTGAGTCTGGCTGAGGGCCAAACTAAATACGGCCCTCCCCACCAGTCTCCATGGGGATTGATTCCCCTTGGTGTCCGGCGACGGAGGTTTCGCCTTCTGGCGCCTCCTGAGCCTCTCCCCCTCTTGGAACAGTCCTTCGGGATAGCACCTCCGCATCGTCCTTGGCCTTGGGGGAGTGAGCGGCTTGCGGTGAATCGCTGACCATCGCCTTGGAATCCAGCGAGCCTCCTGACGAGGATCGCGGGGAGCTGTTGTGGGCCGGACTACAATAACCTCACCAATCATGTTAATACAATGAGGAGGAGAAACTTTATGGGCGGATATAAGTGTTAGCACTTATGATGCGGCCCGCGGCTTAGTGCGGGGGCGTTGCTCTGGACTGCTTTCAACATCCCATGCGGAGCTGCCCACGAGTGGGCCTTTCCCCTTCTTGGGCGCCTCCGCCTCCAGAATGGTGGAGGCCGCCCTCTTCTTCTTCCCTTCATCAGGGGAGGGTTGTTTTCCTCCTCCTCCTCATCGTTGTCGTCTTCGGCGGCGGAGGAATGAGTCTTATCTTCGGACGTTGCGTCCGAAGCACCCTTGCGGCAGGGGCCACTCCGGACCCCCTTGGCCTTCCCTGTGGCCTTCTTCTCCGGCGCCTTGTAGGGCGTCGGCATCAGCATCTTTGCTAAACGCGGGATGACTGGTTCTTCAGGCAGCGGAGCCAAACATTGGATCCGCTTCGCCCTCTCCATCCAGTCCTAAAGAATCGATGACGATAAAAGCTTAGACATCATCCTTGAAACAAGCAAGTAAGGGATGTAGTAAGAATAATATACCTCGTTGGCGAGGTGGTTGATGTCATGCCCGCGGTCCGAATCTGTGGCCGGCGGTGTTTCGTTGGCCTTAAAAATCAACCTCTAGGCATCCTCGTGAGTGGTTTCGAAGAGCCTCTTCAGGGTATGGTGCTTCTTCGGATTGAACTCCCATAGAGGGCGACTTCGGCTTTGGCATGGAAGAATCCGGCGAACCAGCATCACCTGGATTATATCGACGAGTTTGATATCTTTATCCACCATGCTTTGAATGCGCGTTTGCAGCGCTGTCAGCTCATTTGGCAAACACCAGTTCGGGCCCTTCTCGACCCAGGAAGTAAGTCGCACGGGAGCGCTAGAGTTGAATTCGGCAGTTGCAGCCTAGGTGGCGCCACGGGGCTCAGTGATATAGAACCAATGTTTCTGCCATTCTTTTACAGTCTCCACGAAAGTGCCTTTCGGCTAGGAGACGTTGGCCAGCTTGCTCACCATGGCGCCTCCGCACTCCGCGTGCTGGCCATCCACCACCTTCGGCTTCACATTGAAGACCTTGAGCCATAGCCCAAAGTGGGGTTGGATGTGAAGGAAGGCCTCACACACGACGATGAACGCCGAGATGTTGAGGAGGGAGTTCTGGGATAGATCATGGAAGTCTATCCCGTAGTAGAACATCAGCCCACGGACGAAGGGGTGGAGTGGAAATCCTAACCCGCGGAGGAAAGGAGGGATGAATACTACCCTCTCGTTGGGCTTCGGCGTGGGAATGATTTGTCCCTGGGCCGGAAGGCGGTGGGCGATTCCCTTCGCCAGGTACCCGGCCGCCCGAAGCTCGGCGATGTGCTCCTCCTGGACGGAGGAGACCATCCACTTGCCTGGACCTTCGGATCCGAACATGGTTGAGTGCTTGCTCGAGATGGAGAAGATGAGAACTTGGGCGCTGGAGCTCAAGAGTGGAAGGGCAGAGGAAGAGAGAAGGCGTGGGTGAAGAGAAGGGATTCTTATCTCCTTATAAAGGCAGTAAATATTGAACGCCTCCCCACTCGCCTTAAAATTCGCCTACTCCCAAGGGCTGTGTAAACGACACAGTTGGGTTACCCATGCCCGTATTGATGAGAATCCCGCAATAAGGGGACATGATCTCTGCTTTGACAAGACATGCCAATGGAAATCGCATCTCGAAACACGGGATGGCAGACAAAACGGTTCGATATAGTGACCGGGCAGACGTGATGTCATGTTGTAAAAAGTTGTGAGCAGATGGGACTCGTGGAATATTATATTCTCTCTACGGTTGTGTGTGTTGTGTGTTACACGTTCGGACACGTTCAATACATACGAAGACTACCTTGGAGTTCGGAAGGAGGAACCCGCCTTGCAATGCCGAAGACAGATCTACGCGCCGGATACCTTGTCATTGAAGCCAGGTTCAGGGGCTACTGAGGGAGTCCCGGACTAAGGGGTCCTCAAGCGTCCGGCCTGTTAGCCATGGGCCGGACTGATGGTCTGTGAAGATACGAAGACCGAAGACTACACCCGTGTCCGGATAGGACTCTCCTTGGCGTGGAAGGCAAGCTTGGCGACATAATACGTAGATTCCTTTCTTTGTAACCGACCTTGTGTAATCCTAGATCCTCCCGGTGTCTATATAAACCGGAGGACTTAGTCCGGAGGAGATACTCATTATCATAACCATACAAGCTAGAGCTCTAGGGTTTAGCCATTACGATCTCGTGGTAGATCAACTCTTGTAATACTCATATTCATCAAGATCAATCAAGCAAGACGTAGGGTATTACCTCCATAGAGAGGGCCCGAACCTGGGTAAAACATTGTGTCCCCTGTCTCCTATTACCATCGACCTTAGACGCACAGTTTGGGACCCCCTACCCGAGATCCGCCGGTTTTGACACCGACAAGGGGGTCCCGAACTGTGCGTATAAGGTCGATGGTAACAGGAGACAGGGGACATGATGTTTACCCAGGTTCGGGCCCTCTCTATGGAGGTAATACCGTACGTCCTGCTTGATTGATATTGATGAATTTAAGTATTACAAGAGTTGATCTACCATGATATCGTAATGGCTAAACCCTAGAGGCCTATCTTGTATGGCTATGGTAATGAATATCTCCCGATCCGGACTAAGCCCTCCGGTTTATATAGACGCCGGGAGGATCTAGGGTTACACAAGGTCGGTTACAAAGAAAAGGAATCTACATATTTGGTCGCCAAGCTTGCCTTCCACGCCAAGGAGAGTCCCCTCCGGACATGGGTGCAGTCTTCGGTCTTCGTGTTCTTCATAGCCCATCAGTCCGCCCATGGCTAGCAGGCCGGACGCCCGAGGACCCCTTAGTCCAGGACTCCCTCAGTGGTTGCTTTGGTAAATCCTCAAGAGGTGATGGCATGAGATCAGATTCCTCATCCCATGACTACAAGAAAAGAACTTGCCACAAATGCAAGAAACCTGGTCACTACATTACTGATTGTCCTCAATTGAAGAAGGAATCAAAGAAGAAGAAATACAAGGATTACATTTCTAATGACTCAAAGAATAAGAAGAAATCTTCAAAGTCCTCATCGTCAAAATCTTCAAAGTCTTCATATCATAAGAAGAGCAGCTCCAAAAAGGCCCAAGCATTCATTGGAAAGGAAATGGACTCTGAAGCTGAATCTGAGGAAAATGAGGAAGAGGAGGCATCTAAGGAGTCAGACTCTGGTGTGGCGAGCCTAGCCCTCGCTACTACTTTCGTCAGCAAGTCCATCTTCAACTCTGAGGAAAATGACTGCCCCAACACTGCTGACGACATTGATGATGACTACGCTCCCACCTATTGCTTCATGGCAAAAGGTGCCAAGGTACTCAAATATCCCTCCTCTGAATCAAGTGAGGATATATCTGATGAAAACCTCAAGCCTAGCTATTCTAAACTTGCTAAGATTGCTATGAAACAACAAAACACTTTTGAAAAGGTTCAAAATATGCTAGACAAAAGCGATGACTTGTTGGGTGAAGAAATGGATCGAACTCAAACTCTGACAGATAATCTTCAGAGACTTCAGTCTAAGTTTGATAACCTTCAGAGTCATCATAACACTCTCTTAGCTGATCATGAGAAGCTTTCTTATGAATTTCTTCAAAGAAAGCAAGATCTTGAGAAGCTAAGGGTGAGTTATGAAGATCTTTAGAAGGAACATGATTCATTTCTAGCTCAACAGATCAGTTTCGCTCAGGTTGAATTCATTCCACCATGTTTGAAATGCATTGAAAGAGAATCTGCTAATTCTTCACCTGAAAGTTCAAATGCTTCTATTGCCGCAAATTCTTCAACTATCTCTGTTATCACAAATTCCTCATCTAAGGATACCTCTGGTATCACTGACAATGCAGGGTTGAAGGAATTGTATGTGAGAGGCATGTACAAAAGCCTCAAAGGGCATCAGGCTCTTTGTGATGTGCTTAAGAAGCAGATCCTCAACAGGAACCCTAGGAAAGAGGGTATTGCCTTTGAGAGGAAACTCAATGCTGACGGGACCTACTGGAAACCTGAGAAGTATCCCAAAACCTCATGGGTTGCTGCAAAGGGACCTCCCGTAGATCCATCCACTTTATCTGGCTTTACATGTGAATCTTCATATTCTTCCGATGAGTCATTTGACTCCAACTATAAACTATTCAAAAATCGAAATGGTGAAATATTTGCTAGATATGTTGGAACTAACTATAGGAACGGACCCCCTATGAAGAGAATCTGGGTCCCAAAAGGTGCCTTGAAAGTCTTCAGGTGAATGTCATCATGACACCACCTGTGAGGAATAGGAACCCCAGATCAAATTCTTCATATGGACCAAAGTCTTCATATGGATCCAAGTCCTCATATGGACCAAATTCCTCACGTGGATCAAATTCCTCATATGGATCAAGATCATCATATGAACATTATCGTGCTAACATTTCAGTTTCGAAGGGAAAGCCTAAGGGCTATGAATATGTGCATTATTCTTCAAATCATTATGTTCATAATTCCTCGAAGAATCTCTCTGCTTATTCATATGCTTACTCTAACCCCTCTTATGTGAAACAAAGTGGACTGGCTTCGATGCCACCTTTTTCTTATGGAGCTCGCAGAATGATGAACTCTTTGCCACCCCTCCAGATGTGGGTGGTGAAGAAAAAGAACTAATCTCTTATGCACGGTAAGGTCTCCAGACAAACTTAATCGTCTGAAGAATTTGCTGGAGACCTGAATATATATGCTTGTAAGGACGCAAGCCAATCATGAATAAATGATCTTTCATTTCTCACATCGTCATACTACTATATCTGTTGTATTGTTTGATGAAATTGATCTGATGAATTTGATGTCATGTTCTTCACTGATGAAGTATATGAGTTCTTAAGATGCACTAATTCATCTGCAGGATGATCAACCCAAAGCCACTAAGTGGGTCCTCAACAGTGGATGTACAAATCACATGACCGGTGACAAGAACCTATTGATGGACACTACTTTATCTCCATCGCATCTGAAGCATATCACCTACGCTGACAAAGGGAAGAGCAAGGTATTGGGTCTAGGTAGGGTTGCAATCTCAAAGGATCGACACATGGACAAAGTCATGCTTGTCGAGTCCTTAGGGTTCAACCTCATGTCTGTCTCAATGCTTTGTGATCTTGATATGGTTGTTGTCTTTGGCAAGTATCATTGTGTTGTGATCATGGAAGCAAACAATTCCAAATCTTCGAAGGCTTTAGGAGAGGAGACTTGTATATTATTGATTTCTCTACAGGACCCCAACCTGCCACATGTCTACTTGCAAAAGCTTCAGAAGGCTGGTTATGGCATCGATGACTAGGTCATGCTGCCATGAGGAACTTGCACCCACTCGCAAAGAAGAAGCATGTCATTGGCATTGAGGGTGTCAAATTACTCAAGGATCACCTGTGTGGAGCTTGTGAAGCTGGAAATAGGACCAAGTACAAGCATCCCTCAAAGACTATCATGACTACCACTCGTCCATTTGAATTGCTTCACATGGATCTCTTCGGCCCTACTCATTATGCCACATTCACTAATGATGCATCTTTATATGGATTTGTTATTGTTGATGACTATTCTCGTTACACATGGGTGCATATCATCACTTACAAAACTGAAGTGCAGGAAGTCTTCAAATGATTTTCCTCGAGGGCTTCAACAAACTTCAGTGTGAAGATGTGACAATGGGACCGAGTTCAAGAATGCTGGTCTTGATGACTATCTTGATGAACTTGGTATTACTCATGGATTATCTGCTCCTTATACTCCTCAGCAGAATAGCGTCATGGAGCGCAAGAACAAGACTCTTGTTGAGATGGCTCGCACTAGCTAGATGAATACAAGACACCTCCCCGCTTCTAGCCTAAGGCAATTGATACTGCGTTCCACATCATCAACATGGTATATCTTCACAAATTCTTCAAAAAAACCTCATATGAATTCCTCACTAATAAGAAACCCAATGTGAGTTATTTCAAAGTCTTCGGTGCTAAATGTTGGATTAGAGATCCTCATCACAATTCTAAATTTGCACTGAATGTTGGGGAACGTAGTAATTTCAAAAAAATTCCTATGCACACGCAAGATCATGGTGATGCATAGCAACGAGAGGGGAGAGTGTTGTCCACGTACCATCGTAGACCAAAAGCGGAAGTGTTAGCACAACGCGGT
Organism: Triticum aestivum; assembly: GCF_018294505.1. Lineage (NCBI taxonomy): Eukaryota > Viridiplantae > Streptophyta > Magnoliopsida > Poales > Poaceae > Triticum > Triticum aestivum. The sequence continues at coordinate 210,128,856 of NC_057812.1, forward strand.
TGATGTAGTCGTACGTCTTCACGATCCGACCGATCAAGTACCGAACGTACGGCACCTCCGAGTTCAGCACACGTTCAGCCTGATGACGTCCCTCTAACTCCGATCCAGCCGAGTGTTGAGGGAGAGTTTCGTCAGCATGACGGTGTGGTGACGATGTTGATGTTCTACCGACGCAGGGCTTCGCCTAAGCACTGCTACATTATTATCGAGGTGGACTATGGTGGAGGGGGGCACCACACACGGCTAAGAGACGATCAACTTGATCAACTTGTGTGTCTAGAGGTGCCCCCTGCC